>NW_018407364.1:555223-667120 GCF_002113885.1 Mizuhopecten yessoensis
TAATCTATTATATGCCAATATGTCTTTTACAAACGAGCATGCCGACCATTCACGCAGAGAGTTAAGACTTATTTTTTTGAAACTTCCAGAGTAAAACAGGTGTATGGAGTTGAGATACGTTGAAGAGGTTAGAAAATTTTGAATTGATATACATGTATGTACGGAGTAGCATATAAACAACTAATAACATGTACGTATAAGACTAGTACTGTGAACTCATGTGTTGATGTAAAATATAACTTAAATTTTGAATTGATCTTGCTGGTTATATTTTCCGCCTGAGACTGAGTCATGAGAAAATATTTTCCTGGAATCAACTGTTTAATTCTTCCACATGTAAAACATGTTTATATTAAAATTAACATATGCACTTGATAGCCAGTTTGTTTGTTTGTATATTCAATATAGTCTAAGCGTGCAGTAAACTTTGAGCTCGTTGACAAGTTTTATCTTTATCATATCTTGTTTACAAAGTTACACAGCAATGTGCTATTAAAAGATGTCTAAGCGTGCAGTAAACTTTGAGCTCGTTGACAAGTTTTATCTTTATCATATCTTGTTTACAAAGTTACACAGCAATGTGCTATTACAAGATGTTCTTAGAAAATGATTGAAAACAGTTTAAATATGTTTATTGATATAAAATATATATATAGCTTTAATTTGATGATTGATTTACTGTTTATAATTTATAAAGAATACTTCTGTACGGTAGGTAATCTACAAAAAAATCATGTTTACTCATTCGTTATTTTTTCCTGATATTTTCACTCGTATTTTTATTCACATCTGTTCTTTTATGTTACGTATTCATTCATTTAAACTCAATAAACTATTTAATTAAGTGAGTTCATATTTCTCGTCATCTTATCTTTTTTAGCACTTTCCCGATAATTATACACAAAGTAACAACATCAAGTAAACACCAAAACAATACCGCAAAACTGAGAAACCGTCGTTTTTACTCATTGAACCTCTTTTTCATATTTTGGATTACTAACAAAGCAAATTCATTTCACATAAACTGCAATTAAACACATTCAAAGACATTTGCATTCCGAATAAATTAAACAAGACGTCAGTTTTAACGTTTAGTCCGTCAGACAGCAACTGACGAGTTGCCATACGATCTAATATGCTGGATGGTCGGGTGCGCAGTAGATTGCGCACTTGCTTGTCAAAAAGACATCCGGACCGGGTTCGATTCCATCATTAGACGTGAAAAGGTATAAGGTAACCTAATGCTAGTTTTGGTATTTTTAGTTTCTCTAAACGCTCCGTATAGGATAAGTCTTTTAGGCCAGGTACCTATTTTATTGCTCCATGTTGAACATTTCCTATTGTTTCAATGTGTTTATCGTAATGAGGACGCAAGATCTGATTCTCATATTCAAAGTGTGGTCTAACTAAACAAATAGCAACCTATATAGCTAAAAGTCTCTATTGATTCATATATTCCATTGTTCTTCGTGGAACTCCCATAATGGGTGTACACTAACACACATCCAGAATAGCCTCCAAAACACAGCGACAGATATAATCATAATGGATTTATAAAAACCTGTAATAAAACCACCTGCAAACTGCTGCAATACAAACCCAAATACTACGGGATAACAAGGAACACTATGCCAAGCCAACTTGACATTTATTCAAGGAGCAATGTGGATTCCGAATTTCATTAAACTATATGAGATATTTGATATATAATTTTAGATATCTTGTATAGAGATTAAATGAGATGCTATATAAGATATCTCATTTTATTTATATATAAAAGACATATTACATAGTCTATAATTAGATAAATTATATATTATATAAGATATCTCATATATATTGTATAACATATATCATATATCATATAAGATATATCATTTGCTATATAAGATATCTCATATTGTTTGTTTTATGAAATTCGGGATCAACATTGCTCCTTGAATCCATAGAACATTCACATGAATAACAAAAGACGGATGCTAATTTGGGCTTTCTGGTGACTATCACCGATAAGTTTGATTTTACCGTCGAGATATGACACGAAATTAAGGTCAGATTGAAGACGTTTCCGAAAAACCTAATCATGGAATACAAAATATCGAAAAACTAGCACATTGTTGAGTTGATAAGTAGTGACATTGTTATATATTGGGTGCATCATGTCAACAATTCACACTATATTCTGCCTAAATACACATTATAACTATACACTAATATTACCAAATTGTATTTATGGTATCGTAACCAAAATTGCTATAAACGTTTTTGTCAATAAAGCCAGACAAAGACTATTATTTCTGTTCGTACATGCAACAGTAGTTCGGTCAATTTGGATTTCCAACGTTTTTGGCCCCAACCATCACCGATAAGTCCTAGAAGACGAAACATCTGTTCTAAAGGTCCAATCACCTGTGTCGGTGTGGTTGCGTGTGAATTGTGTCTACCAGTGTTTCATCAAGTCCAGAACAACCTATCAATGCAATGATATTTAATTAAAATACAGATATGCACACAAAAGTATTACATTCTTCGCGTCAAGATTGTATCAATTTTAGTTTTACATTTGCCGTAAATTGGTCCTTTTTTAGAACTATAAAAGCGCTGGTTATGAATCGTTCTGTATACATTGTAACATCTCAGTTCCATATAGAAATATGAAAAACCCAAAATGAAATCCAATAGATTGGTTGCCGTGTAGAAAATGTTCGGGCTTCTACCTTTCTTCAGTCTTAAAGGGGAATATATGCCTCAGTTATTGTTTCAAGACAAACGAAATTTCAGGGGTTACGCTCACTTTCGCTAATGCAGAGAGCGAAAGTGAGCGTAAGCTCTGGATGATCAATCTGTAAACATGTGACGTCGCCATAATGCTAACATTTACTATGTCACGGTAGTGTTACTGTTAGTATTATTTGTACGCTAATGAGCGATATCGGTGGTTGGTCCCAAGGTTTCAAGATTTATTTTACACTTACGCCACACGTATTCCGTCTTTGCGAGTTATCTTCTCTTGGGAGCAGGTATTGATTGTTTCGTCACTTGTTTGTGAGAGTAACGTCATCAATTTTTGATAAAACGACGTAATTCCCAAGAGAAGATAACTCTGCAATACGCAAAGACGGAATACGTGCGTAACAATAGGTCAAATATTACATAGTACATGTACACATTGATGAACATAGTACACACATTTTACGACATATGATACAATATATATAACAACATATTTAAATAATTATTGCATATAACCTTAATTTAGATATTAAGTAGCTTCATTACTTTTTGTATAAATCTACTTACTTTTGTTACATTTAAAAGTACCGACTACCGTGTTTAAAACATATTGAGAACAAATGACAAATACTACACTAATCACTGACTTCCGTGTACGTTACTCGGTCGACGCTTTACTTACTACGTGGAATTTATAACAGATGGGCAGTATTTGTATGTCCGTACGTCATTATATCTATATAAAATCATGTAATCAATGATTCGACCTTGTACATTCTTATACGTGATTATTAAACCATCATTCCAGAATCAGACAGAATATTCCTGGAAGTTGCGCTGACTTGTAAATAGATTAAAGTCTGCTGAGCGTATTGATTTGTTATCGCTGTGTTACACAGCCTTAGCATTATATAGCGACACGCATACGGAAAAACCATTTCTACTTTCGATTTCAGTATATTTAACAGGAACACTTTGTTCTATAGCTTCAGTTCCCGTTATCCAGACAAAACTCGACGAAGAAATCATAATTTGATTCTCGAATTTTCATCTTCAAAAAAATATGGATTTTAACTGGACTATTGGTTTGGAGAATTTAACTGTAACCATAGTTATTTTCTTACTTATCTTGCTGGTCATTCGGTCATTACAAAGTCCGTCCAATATCCCGCCCGGTCCAACTGGCTATCCAGTGCTAGGATGCATTCCTTTGATGCGGAAGGGGAACGTACTCGAGATATTTCAGAACCTCCGAACACAGTACGGTGACGTGTTCAGTATCAAACTAGGTTCTAACTTCACGGTCGTCATCAATGGAGTAGACGCGCTCAACGAAGCGTTCGTGAAAAATGCCGATCGCTTTTCAGACAGACCAGACAACTTCGCTGTGCCATCCATTTTACGTGGAAAAGGTTTGTTGACTCCTTTGTTTGTTATATTGATATCTGTATTTATACGCAGCATGACCTGTCTCTATTGACGCCTGAATAATCTTGTCATCTGAGTAAACCGGACACCTGGCGTGACCGTGACACCTTTGGGCATGCGTACCGTTATAGCTTCTAAATCTATTCTTAAAAATAGGGGGTTCGAGGCCATGACGCGTGGTTAGATCGTTTTAGGGACGAAGGTCATAACAGTGATTTCCATGAATTGATTTTTGAAAATTTCATTACAAAATGCAATTGATATTACAATCTTGAAATTGTTGAAAGGATTTGTGTATTCATAGTCATAGAATCTTCACTTACTTAAGTAACAGCTAGACCATTGGTTTCGTGGCTACTTTGGGAGTAGAGGCTCAACGAAGCGTTCGTTCGCTTTTCAGACAGAACAGACAACTTTGCTGGTCACTACAAAGTTCGTCCAAAATCCCAAATCTAGTTCGCTGCTGACGGTCTTGGGTAACAGTTCTCCAGGCCTTTCCAGCCATCTCAGGATAACAAAAGAATTCCCTTTTTTTCTAAATATCCGAAAGAAAACGGTATTTTTAACTGTGCCTATGAAAGGCGCCTTTAATCGTCAAATGCTTTTTATCAATCATATTAGACGAAGATGCATGTGCTTCGTTGTGGTTAGGCTATTTATTTCAGACGAGACGAATGTCACTAAAAACAATGTGATCTATTTTGTGTACTTATGAAACCGTGTATTAACCGATAAAAACTGATTTTATTTCATTCTTATTTTTATTTTTATTTTTTTTTATAATTGGCTTGTTTCAAGGAAGATCATATATCATTTGAACTTCTATACCAGGTGTGACTTCAAATACATGCGTACTAAATCCACTTTTGATCCTCGCATGTATTTTAACACTTAATAAAGTGACCGGAGAATCACATTGCATGAAACAGCTGCGAACACACAATACCTGTATCTTACTTCCCCGTAGCAGACTAAACAGAGCTGTTTTTAATGACACGCCTATGACAATTCCTTGGTTATTTTGGTTTCGGTTTAGACATTCTCAACGGTTATAATGGTATTAGAAGAAAAAATTGACTCCGAATCACATAAACTTTGTTTTGACGAAATGCACGGTTTAAAGTAGTTTCTAGAAGACTTGACTCAAGTCTAGCGTCACACATATATATATGTACTACAGTACCCTTTTATTTAAAGTCACACGTCCTTAACTTATCTCGAAGATAAATATAGATTTCGGGAATACACACATTACAATATAATGCGACGTTTCTTTGCTTACTTGCTGCATTTCATTAGCGATTGAACGAAATGAAAGTAATCACAAAACCACTGCAACATTTTTAAACACAGCAAAACCCGTCTAATCTGAAAATCCAGCAGAATATAGTAATTCTATTTTTCATGAAAATTATTACAAACAACGACCTTTAATTCTGCCATACGATTATCGCTGGATGGTCGGGTGCGCAGTAGATTGCGCACTTGCTTTTCAAAAAGACATCCGGGCCGGGTTCGATTACATAATTGGACGTGAAAAGGTATAAGATAACCTACCCGACCATGTGGGTTTTCTCCGGGCATTCCGGTTTCCTTTCACATTCAGATATACTATCCGGTTAAAACAGTAATTGATATAAATCGGACAGCATTTTTTACTGTACTTATAACAGTAATACAAAAAAAAAGTGTAATATTGAATGCCTGCGATGAGTCTTTAATTGATTGACCAAAGCTGATACACGTTTCGTATTTTGTTTAGGGAACCATGCATCGGAAACATTTTCCAGCTTGACTATAGCTTTGATAAACCATTTTGGAAACGAATAGCTTATCCTACGGAACTTTCGTGAAAAACATAATAATGAAATAAACAAACAAATGTGCTCTGAATGTAAAACATACAACAGGTTCATAGCAGGATTCGAACCCGTGACCTCAGATCAATATCCTGACCTAGTCGCGCTACAGTAACATCCAAAACGAAATGTTAGGGGGTAACTATATATGTATGTGTACCTGAAACTGTAATAGAACTCTCCAGCGTTTTGCCTGCAATGGGATAGGAATCCTTAAACCTTGTGCAAAAGACGATTAACATCAGACTTTAGGCCAATGACTAAAGATGTATATGATCTGTTGACGTCACACTACATATCGTTTAGTGCGATTTCGTGTTTCAAATTCACTGAAATTCGTTTGAATGTTCTGATTTTTAACTTGATTCCGTGAAGAAGTTATGTTCTCTGAACGGCTGTATTAGGTGTGTTCTAAAAT
The DNA here is from genome assembly GCF_002113885.1 of Mizuhopecten yessoensis. Taxonomy (NCBI): domain Eukaryota; kingdom Metazoa; phylum Mollusca; class Bivalvia; order Pectinida; family Pectinidae; genus Mizuhopecten; species Mizuhopecten yessoensis. The sequence goes on from NW_018407364.1 coordinate 561,662, forward strand.
TAATGCGTAATAAATTCACAATCGATCTCCGTGCGAATTTTCACACTAAATAAGCTTAAGTAACTTAACTGGAAATGCATATTGACTGATACAACTAAAACAGGAAACGCCTGCTCAATATCTTCCGTCATAGAGTACACAATAATTGTAGTGCCATTTCCCGTGGCAGACTGAATAATACAATTGGGTTTTTTCAATGACACACCTACACAATTCTTGAGTAATTTTGGTTTCGGTTTAGCCACCGTTCATGTTTTTATTTATCAAACCTATTTGATTCCTTTATTATGAAATGTTTCTTGTTGCACAATCAATACGTGTTTCTACGTGACGTTTCGATGACTAACTAGTACGGTATGTACTCTGTATTCTTCAGCAGACAAATGACCAGTGAAGCGTATGCACACAAAGGTGAAAAATGTGTACGAGTTGTCCTCAAATCGATGGCATAGGGCCATGGGCTCATAGACTCTCGACATCGATTTGTAGAAAACTCGAACATATCACTGGTCATTTGTCTGATGAACTTGACAGAGTACATACCGTACTAGTCATCGAAACGTCACATAGAAACACTTATCGGTTGTGTAACAAGAAACTTATTATAATCCATACTTACCAACCTGAAGAAAATGTTTAGAAATATTTGATTCCTTGTACACATATAATTTCTTTTGACAAAAAAGGGAGGAGAGCAGTTTCTGGAGGGTTTAATCTTGTCTCACGTCACCTGTATAGCTATTTATACGCTATCCCTCCATCAATAGTCACGCGTCTTCAACTTATCTCATTTGTATAGAGTACATACATTTATAGAATTCGGCAATACACATAACTCATATAGTAACAGAATGTGTACAATTGCATACGAAGTGCGATTACGCTTGTAAAAATACACACGTAGTCACACTGAATTTACAATAAGAGACAGACAACCATATTTATCGGTTATTTTCAGGGGCCGCGGTGGCCAAGTGGAATGAAGGCGTTTGCCATTCTGCTTCCAATAGCCCTCCACCATGCACTGGGTCGCGCGTAGGTCGGTGGTTTTTCTCCGGGAACTCCGGCTTTCCTCCACCACCAAAACCTGGCACGTCATTTAATGACCATAGCTGTTGATAGGACGTAAAACACAAACAAACCAAACCAAGCCAAAATTATTTTCAACACTTAACCCTGTTCTTTGTTTGTTAAAGTTAATGTTACAGTTAAACCATTGTTATTTGTTATAATAGAAAAAGTTCAACATTATTTTTTATAAAACGCTTTCATTTTACCCTCAATAATGTTATAATGAAGTTTCTGTATTTTTGTTCTTGAGCCACTTTCGGGTAAAGAACAAATGAAGTATGAGCTGTGAAAAAAAACATAAAATATTTCCTTCTCAAAAAAACAGATGCTGGGAAACCAGACGGATTAGGGAATACTTTCATAACAATATAATCTTATACATTATGTTTTTAATCTTTTTATTTAATAGGGATCGGAGCGTCTTCCGGTGAACACTGGAAACTAACGCGGACCTTCTCTCTGTTGACACTTCGAGGTTTCGGGTTCGGTAGAAAAATCCTGGAATCAAAAGTGAAGGAAGAGGTCACAGCCTTCTTGGATGTCATTGAAAAGCAAAAAGGACAACCTTATGACGTCAAGGAACTTATTCTCATATCTGTTTCTAATATCATATGCAGCATTGCTTTCGGAAATAGATACGAATACACCGACGCAAAATTCAAGCGTCTGACTGCCCTGCTGAATGAGAACTTCCGGTTAAATACGGTCGCTGGTGCGATTCGGCAGTTACCATGGCTACGGTTCCTGCCCGGAGATGTATTCAGCATTAAGAAGTTTCATAGGAACGGTGCACAGGTTAAAGAGTTTGCGAACGGTCAAATAGCTGATCACCGAGAGACGTTTGATGAAAACAATCCGAGAGATTTTATTGACGTCTTTCTCCAACAACAGAGTAAAGCTGGCCGGGATCATCCCATTTTTGAAGGTACTGTGCCTTGATCTCAGTTCAAAGAAAAGCTAAGTTGGATTTTTAATACAACAGGTTGCATTAATTTGTTGGTAAATACAAAACCGAACAAAAATTAACCATTTCCGTAAATATTTGAAGCAATAAACAAGGATGTTTTTAATTGTATCTTTGAAGGAGGGCGATTAAAATCATGAAATATAGCAAAGTTATATACATTATGATAGCAAATAAAATAATATTACTAGATAACAGAGAGTATTTCTATTTTCGTTTGAATCCAGTTGAGTTTATCTTTACTGTTTTTCAGACGCCAACCTGGCAGCTATAATTAAGGATCTCTTTTCGGCTGGGACTGAAACAACTTCCGCCATGATTCGATGGGCGATACTTTACCTCATTCACAACAGACCTGTCCAGGACAAACTCCGACATGAGGTAGCGACTGTGGTCGGGACGTCCAGACTTCCGTCACTAGACGACAAAGCCTCCATGCCTTACTACGAGGCGTTTATAATGGAAGTTCTTCGGATGGGCAACATTGCACCATTGTCTGTGGGTCATGGAGCCAGAACGGACATTCACTTCCGGGGCATGATGATTCCAAGAGGGTCGATCATAATTCCTAACCTTAACTCCGTCATGACCGATCCGGACCTGTTTGAGGATCCTCAGAAGTTCAATCCAGACAGATTTCTCGGAAAGGACGGACGCGTCATAGACAGGAAAAAGATGGCTATCGCTTTCTCATTAGGTAATGGACGTTATTTTGCATGAGTGTCTGTAGTATATTGAATACATTATACAAGGTTAAAACATAACTGTATCATAAGCATTTTGGGGAATTATACTAGCAGTTATTCAACGAGTTGTAAGGAATTTTAAGAAAAACATGGTCATGACTATGAATTCATTACCGTATTTAAGTTTTGTTACACAATCATCTTCATATATATTTGCGTGATGATACAATAGAAAACTAAATAGCTTTCCCTTTATCAAAAACGCTCTAAGAATAGATACAGTAGATGTTGTTCACTGAGCAATAAGTCAGTCGTCAAAATAAGCAATTCCGAAAATCAAATCAGAAATACGGTCACCAGACGGTTAATGTTTATAATTCTACAACATTGGCGGTGAAACGACACTTATTCATGTAATATTGAACAACTGACACACGGGTGCATGTTCTATTTGGCCAAATAGACCATGAAAGTCTCTTCCAAAAGCCTCCCGCGTATTGCAAATGTGAATTGTCTTGACAAAGAGTGTTCGTTCACTTACGACATATGTGCCCGAGATAATCTTTGAACACACTAGTTACTTTTTTTATAAGACGCCTATTGTGCCAGGGACAATCTTTTATTTAACTTTAAGTGTTTATTACAGGACGACGAATGTGCTTGGGACAATCTCTGGCGAAGATAGAACTGTTTCTATTCATCACGGCTTTAATACAGAGGTTTGAGTTTCTACCGGAAAACCCAGACCGGCTCCCACCACTCGAAGGCGTCGTGGGATTGTCTAGGACACCAAAACCATACAAATTCCGGGCTGTAACTCTGAACTGAAGTATGTGTCGAAATATATGGTGTTGGAAATTGTTTTATTCATGATTCATTACAAATGTATGTTATTACTGTTAATTTAGCTTTAGTTAAGCTCATATTTTTCTTGTGATATGGATAGTTTACGTATATATGCATTGCAAGGGAGATAACTCTTACACTTGCCCCATCCTACTGTGATTGACCTCATTATGATTTTTAATGCCGGTCTTGATGCGGCGTTTTTTTGAAATACTCTTTCACTTTAAAATTTTCGATAAAAAAAATATTCTTGATACTACAAATAAAATAAATCGCCTTTCGTATGATTTTTGACTCTGTAACAATTTATAACTTACAAAAATCATTCGTGTAATTTCTGGTTCCTCAAAAGAATAATTATGAGTTCTCGAATTTAAGCAACTTGATGCTAATATAATTACTAAATCAGGAAATGGTACTTGTTTGTTGATATGTTGTTTTCGGCTTTGTAGTTAAACAACATCCTTACTGCCAAAGGTATTGGATTCAGACGAAAAATGTTATTAATTATTGTTGATATCAGACACTGTTTTTACACCAGTGAACAATGAAGGTGCTGTGCGATCTGATGATGGCGTTGGACATATGCTACTTGTGATATTTTCTATGCCAGTAGTAATAGTCAGAAGATGTAGGAATAGTTACAGTATTAGCTTTGTCACTCGATTCTACTCTTTTCTATCATATTTCTTCTTTTTTTTTTTTTTTGCATTGCTATATCACTAGCTCTTTTACCCCTATTTATTTCTAGTAAACCCTACCATGCAATGATCTGGATGAGTCCATTATGGTCTACAGTGGTGAAAGGGTAAAATAATCGACCATACTCCTGTTGCAGTTCACCCTCAATCGTCCCTTCGTTCTTCGTTTAGTTTCTATCGTGATAGAGCTGTTCAAAAAGCAATATGAGATGTTGAACTGGCCTTTTATTCACTTCTATCAACACGATACACTTAGATTGTTTCACTCATTAGATCACAGGGACCTGAGAATTTGTTACAGCTATATTTGGACCCAAACTAATGTGCTTAGAGAATGTACACGTTTTGGGGGTTTAGATCAATTTTCGGAAAAAATGCGACCCCGTATGCGTGGCAGTTTTACTTAAAATTTGTCTAACCCCCAACCCCCAACCCCCACCCCACCCCCAAACGTGTATATTTACTTAAAGCATAAACAAATGCTCAGGTCCCTGTGATTGGACGATTTCGAAAACAACAGAGCATCATGGAAATGTAAATCAATGGCCTCCATGTTAAATTGCTTTTCAAGAAGTGAAACAAAAACATGCTTCATGCTAATATGTGTGGTCGATCCTGAAAACCTTGTTAGACAATTGATAAACGCAAAGCTGTATCTTATGAACAAAACTGTTGAAAAACAGGGAAATTGCGTTGGTAAACTGGATCGTGTCAACAGCATGAACAAATGTTGTACGATGACGTCACATGGAATGACGCTCAGTTTTAGAATATAATTAAGTTTACGAAATCGTCCATTACTATGTCATATTTGCGATTTAATTTGATTTTTCGTATTACTTTCGTGATTCAAATCCTGTTAAATTGCTGATTAAGATTTATAACTATATTACCAATGTTATATTTATGTTGTCGTTATTGATGTATGTGTCATCGTTTATTTAAACAGTGTCATCATTTATTTAAACAGTGTCAACATTTATTTAAACAGTATTATCGTTTATTTAAAAAGTGTCATCATGTATTTAAACAGTGTTATCGTTATTTCTAATTATGTTATAATTACGTGTAATTTCATTATGATATTTTAATTGTGTTGTTCATTTTTTATTCATTTTGTCAATATTTTTATTGTTTTACCACTATTAGAGATTGTGTCATTTTTTGTAGCATCATAATAATACGGCATACCTTGATTGTTATTTTAAGTTCTGTGATAATTTTATTTAAACTAATGTAATCTTTATCAATCATTATTTACACATTTAAGAGTTAGACTGTGTTATCATTACTTACTGTGGTAGTATTTTATGATAAATGGTATTATCCTCTTTTAAAAGTTGATTATTATTTATTTTTAAAGTTTTTGTTTGGTTTAATTAACACTCATTACACGGTAGAGTATCTTGTTATAGAGTCATTGTTTGCATACCTGATATCGACACAGCATATTTAATTATGTGTTGACCTTTACTGATTAAAGGGTTGGCTCGTCAGTAAAACAAATATCAGCATAATGGGGACTACAACAAGGCCTCGACATAATGTCCCTTGGTTCATTTGCAACATCGTTTATCACGTTTAAATGTCCTTTTTCTCGTTTTCTCACGAATTCATCTATATATTTCCTCGATGTATCGCCAAACCCCTGTCTAACGCCAACATTTCTCCAGACAAATGGTGGCAGTGTAACGAGGTTTAACTGTTGTTTTATGAGATGCCGGTGTCCTTTCTACTCTGGGACACTCAACGCCAATCGGGAACCGTCGGCACTTTCGATATTTTCTCGTTTACGGCAAGTGCCGAAGGTTCCCGATTTACCCCTCGCCAGATTTGGGTTACGCTCACACTACAAAATGCTTAATCAATTTAATTCATCTATAAAATTAAATTTGTCTAATTCAATTAATATTTTGAATTAATTCACTGCTTTTGAATATCAATTTATTTAGAAAGTACAATATTCAGTGAAACTATACAAACATCGTTTAATAGGCAGATCCCAAAACTTTTAGTCAACCATGTTGAAAATATGCTTCGTTTTAATACTGGTCGTCTGTATATGCATTTTGCTTTTCAAAAGTATTTGTTCCTTTCAAAAAATCAAGCAGTAACATGCAGTACTGATTACATGTTTTTTGAAAGACACTCTTGACTTGTGTTGTTTTTCTTTGTATTCTTTATACAAACACTTCATACCATACAATAGAACATTACAAAAGTACGAACGTCGTGATGGCCTCCGTTTTTGAGCTATTGTGTGTGTGTGTGTGTGTGGTGCGGGGGTCTGAATCGTTCACCTGCTATTAATCTCTAACTTGTAACCTTTTAAGTGGACTAAAATAAAGCTATAAGACCCCTGTAACTTTGAAAGTCGAACAATTTCATTACGTGGAACATACTTTATAGCCCTTAATCTCAGCATGCAACTTGCCAAATATAACCACCCTATACCTTTTGTGTATTGAGATTCGGTCATTTAAAATTGTATACACACTTGACAAAATGTGACCTTGAATATAGGTTAAGGTCATTCATCTGAACAAACTTAGTAGCCCTTAATCTAAGATATTACTGACATCAGCCTGGGCCTTTTGATTATTCAGAAGTCGTTCAAAGTTGGTAGCCCTTTATGCAAGCATGTCACTAGCCAAACATCCTCACCCTGTGCCTTTTGGTTATACAGAAGAAGTTGGTTGAAAGTTTTTTTAAGATTATTAACCCGGTGACCTTGAATATAAGTCAAAGGGTCATTGATTTGAACAAACTTGGTAGCCCTACATCCAAACATGAAACCAAACTGACGACTCTGAAGAGAGTAACACAGACTGGTAGCAATGCATGTCCAGTTTCTGAGCACTGATGAGAAATGTGTCGAATACACGAATTTGAGGGAAATTATGCAGCAATACTCTCTGTTATATTGATCAAAAATTGTTTTTCTCCTTTAATTTTACCTGGAGAGTCAGTATTCAATCTTTTTCTTTCCCCTAAAGTGAGAACTTATTCCATAATTGCGTCGTTGAACAGCTCCATATTTAGTGACCAGTTTTTGGAAGATCAAAAATGTTTTTCCCTTTAATTTTACCTGCAGAGTCAGTTTTCAGTCCTTTTCTTTACTTTACAATGAAAACTTATTCCGCCATGTCGTCGTTGAACAGCACTGTATTTACATGTAATGACCAGTTTGTGTGCCGGATTATTTATATTGCAAAGTTATATACTATGATACGGTTATTTTTACAAAATTTCTTCAACGTTGATGTCTGCTATGTTTTTGAAGGGCAATAAAATGTATGTCATATTTTGAATATTACCTCATAATCGCAAATCGTCTTCCTTGTGTAAGGTCGACAATTCAAAATAAACAGCAAAATACCGACAAATAGTTACACATTTAATTGTATACAGTACTTATGTATGCGATGCTAAATTATATATTTACCTCGAAAATATAATTATATTATAGGATTCAAAATGAAAATAAAAACATATGTTAATATACACAATTTATAATTTAACATCTTGGTTCAATAATAAAAAATAATCTCAATCCACTCCCTTAGCCCACTTAGGTGTGCATTGTGTACGAGTAAACAACACTAAACACACCTGTGTCCAGTGCTGACAGCAGGAGTGGTTGGTTGGTTGGTACTTGCCCGAGTTTCCTCTGGCCCTAACACCAGACTTAGACATTTTGACATAGGGATATCTGGTCTGGGGCTCCCACACCAGACATCTTCTATATGTCAAGATGTCTAAGTCTTTTGTTCGGTCGACGTGAGGGGGTAAGTTGCCGCTTACCAGGCCCTCGGAGATTCTAAAGACCTGCGAGGTTGGACAGCTCCTCAGATGCGGATATCTATAGGCTGTCACAGCTACTGCAGTCCTCGGATCGACGCCTTTAGTGTAGTCCTCGCTGACCTCCTATCAGCAGAAGGTTGGTTGGTTGGTTGGTTGTTGGTTGGTTGAAGGGTTTAGCGCCTACATGAATCCACCCTTACGGGTTTCATCTCACTGACGGTATCAGTAGAAGGCCCAAGGCACACCTTTATACATGTGTCCAGGTATGACATCAAAGGGATGTCAGCAGGTGGGCCATCCCCGATACACCAGGGGGTTAAACTCACTGATTCTCTCTGCACAAAGTGAGCGTAACCCCTGGATATCCAGGATGGAGATGTAGTGTTTAGATATATTCCGTCTAGAGTTCGGTGGGTCCCTGGTTTGAACCAGGTCTTGCCGTGCATGTTTTCATCTCTTGTTACAAACTGGTATAAAATACAGTTAAAACATGATTTTATTGTAGAAGGTCTAAATTTTGCAATAACATTTACCCCCTGGAAAATGATCCTGTATGTGACAGAATCTGTTAGATCTCAAAATTTGTTTTTTCGCCTGGCGGTTTAGCCCACGTTGTCCCCCTTTAAAGACCCTAGACACACAGGAGGTGTGTGTTGGGGGGGGAGGGGGGACGACAAGGCGGTCCCCAGACCATCCACCTATGTTTTACAGCGCTCGTTACTCGTAAATGAATCCACTCCCAGCTACACCCTTGATAACTAAACTACTGCTGGGTTTTATAAAGTGAAGCACTTTTGTACGAAATGCTGAGAATTTCCAAACAAAAGAATGACCTAGCAAGTTAGCGCAGACCTAAGTCGTCAGCATACCGCAGGGGAGACAACTCCTCCTTCCTTATTCTGGAATACTCTTACTTACCGATAGGGAGACTCGAATCAATTACAGGAAGGTTGTTTGGGCCTTCTTTTTCTGATGTTAATGGAGTGCTATTAGACGTTATAAGGTTTATATATTGGCATTCGGTAACATACACACTTCATCACTATCTTGATGGTGTAATTGTGTAATGAACCATCCATGGGAGGGGCATATTTCACCGACCTGTCATTAATCTAACACACAGGGACCTGAGAATTTTGTAACAGCCCGTTGGACCTAAACTACGGTGTTCAGAATAATTTTATATGTTTTAGGGGTTTAAATCGACTTTTAGTCGACATCGAGAGCTTTCCACCCTTCTCGTATATACATAATCATTGTAGGTGGCATTTTTATTGAAAGTCGATCTAAACCCCTAAAACATGTAAAATTACTCTGAACCTCTTAGTTTAGATCCAAAAATATAGCTGTAACAAATTATCAGGTCCCTTTGGTGTAACACATACATGTAGCGAGGGTGAGAATGATTTGGAGAAAAAAAATATGACGGCCGCTTCGGACTACGAGTGCGGCCCCCCACGTAGTTATAACTTGGCTTTAGGATGCGAATAATTGTCCTGTAAATACATTTTATTTGAAAAGTGTCGTTACATTGCCGGTGTGGTAGAAAATAGCATGTTAACCGGTACCCTTGATGGTCGATATCGATAAACCTTAGCGTGGTATTCAGCCTGTTTTAACAATCGGGAACTGTCGGCACTTTCCGTAAACGAGAAAAATACACGTTTACAAAAGTGCCGACTGTTCCCGATTGCCTGTTTTTGTGATTGATAGTGGTTAAAGGAAAGAACAAAATGTGTTTAAATATATCATAGTCTTTCATTGAACTTGCGGAATTACTCACGTTCTCCTCTATAGAGTGTTATTTTTCTAAGGTACAAGAAGAATACGTTCTGAAATATTCTTATGATTGTTACATGATGTCCTGCGAAGACAATCTTTTCCTCCGGTCTTCTTGGAGTGTTGTTTTCCTGAGGCCGTGCTAAGAATATCTTCTAGATTTTCTTCTCCCGGGGTCCCATCGTGTTGTAACAGAAGTCATTATTTTTCAATGTCTCAGCCATGCCGAACCTGGGACCTCGCGGTTACTATAGTCGTATGTTCTACCGCATGAGCTACCTGGCCGAATCGGTACATATAGGAAGCGGAAAGTATTTTGTACTAGGGTGACAATACTCCCCCTCTAGGAAAGAACTCGTCCCGAGTTTTCCAGGGGGTCGTAGCGATTCTTGCGAAAGTATCACCGAGTAATTTAATATAGCATAAACAATGTCTTTCGGTAAAAATAGTATTCGGGGATCGTCATGTACACAAATCTTAATCAATCAAAATTATCAGACAGACCGTTAAAATGACAGAAATAAGATTCAAATTCAATCGTTTATCACAGTACCATGTCAGATCGATACCAGCGGTCAGCTTATGAAAATCACGGAACTTAACATCGTAACCAAGTCGTCAGAACCCTTTGCAGATTTGTCAATTTTGGGGACACAAAAATATCAAAAATAAATCTGCTGCACCCATCAGAACACTTTAAAGCCTTACTTGTCAATATACCTCGCTTTTGATCTTGGTGTATTTTTTAAAACGTTTCGCCGAAATGAGTTTTTTTGGGGTTCGCCCCTTGACCGTGACAACGTTTACCTCATCATCCGTGGATGCTGTCTTCGGCAATTAGTGGGAGTTAGTGGGTTTAGATCGACTTTCGGTAAACATGCAACACCCAATGATAAATTATCATTGCGAGTGGAGTGGCATTTTTACCGAAAGTCGATCTAAACCCCTTAAACAGGTACAATTACTCTTAACACCTTAGTTTAGGTCCAAATATATCTGTTACAAATTCTCCGGTCCCTGTGTCCATTTCAGGTGATGCGACGACGTCGAAAAGCGCTAATAGCTAACCATGTAAGCGACGTTATATGAAATATTACACTATATATGTCAATCTCTCCGTGTAGCTATCGTGTACTAATTCTAGTTCAATGCCTTGACCTGCGTTACGACAGATACATGACTGACAAACAGCGACACACATTCAGAGGTGCTGAAATTTATAAATCAAACCTACAATATTAGGGGTGGAGGGGGGCACAAAATTATTATAACAATATAATATAATCGTTTTTCGTGGAAGTTGGTGGGGAGGGGGGGATGTTCCGAATTTGCTATTTTAATTTGTGGGAAGAGAAGAAAGTAATCTATAAAAAATGTGTTAATTCGGGGNTTTGTGGGAAGAGAAAAAGTAATCTATGAAAAATGTGTTTATTCATGTATGACCCTTTTATCGCCCAGTGCAATCTTCGAAAGGACTTCACATTCCCTCCTTATCAGTTCCCAATCCCATTTTTTAACTTATTTTTTTACCGAGACAGCCCCCAGAAGAAATGTATGTGTGTATCATCGAGTGTAAAGCGGTACACATGTTTTATTTCGCAAGAGAAATTCCGCTGTCACTCAAAGAAAACACGGACAAGTCCATAACGATGCTATCTCAAATAACTGTTGGATTAGAGACCTCAAATTCCACTGGTACACGCCGTTTACGCATTAGTATCCTCACCATCCCGTTTCCATGGCAACGATCACGCCTTATCTTTATTTTCATCACATGCATATCCTACTGTCGAGTCCATCACTCCTAACACAGGGGATCGTTTCTAATTATAATACATGACAGAAAAGTATACGGTGGTGGAGGGTGGGGGATTGGACTTTTAGAGGAAGAAATGCACTCCTGCAAAATATTTTCATGTCTTAACCATAATTAGAAACAAACCCATGCGCTCTTAACCTTGAACATCGCTTTCCGTTGTCTGGCCCGGCGGTCAACGTACGGTAAACACCAACAGTATACGTATCTGCGTCTTAGAATGTGTTTCTTGTTTTCTTTTACTTTATCTCTTTTGTTGTTGAACGAGACTGCTTTTGTTGTGGAGTTTGTTTATGATATTCTCTCCAATAATGTTTATGTTTGGAAATTTGAGGTATAAATCGAAGAAGAATGTTGAAATTATTTGTACCCTATTCTGTTATACATATTATTTCTGGAAATCAATGTGTTAAACTTTGACGGGCTAACCGTATTCGGTCACAAAATAATTTTACATTATTTGCAAATATTATTATATACGGTGGCTGATTGAGGACATCCAAAGAATATGTTTTATCCCGTTATAACGACTTAGTGTCTCGTGATAACGACTTAACATCTCGTTATAACGACTTAGTGTCTCGTTATAACGACTTAGTGTCTCGTTAACGACTTAACATTTCGTTATAACGACTTAGTGTCTCGTTAATTACATGAACATTATCTCATTTTTTTTAAAATCTATATAACTCTCACATGATATTAAGACACATTTATCTTACAACTGTTTTGACAATATTTAGAGCAAGCAGATTGTTGAATGACGTCATATTGATATTGATGATCCCCGTACCACTACCAACTAACTAACGACGCGTTGGATTTCTGAAAAGAATTGAAATAATACAAATGAAATATACAAAATATGATCAACAGCAGTATTCTGAATGTAAAATTAGACTGGGATTCCAACCCTGGATTACAGATTGATACTACATCGCTCTAACCTATTAATCTACCTGTTCAACATAACTGTCTCGGCCTTACTGTAGTACAGTGATACATTATATCTAAACGGAGGTTAAAAAAAAGCATGTAAAAAAAAGCATAAGCATGTAAAATATTTTTAGGCTCAATTCAGATTTTATTTTCCCGTTTTAAATTATACTCTTAAATAATAATTGATATAACAGATGTGACATGTCACTGGATGCGTTTTCCTTGATTTACCGGGCGACAGTATGATGGTCTCCTCATGTGGTTCAAGAAATCATAAGATATATCCTAGTTAATTGACTAGTTAATATACACTCGGATCTCTCCCTAGTTTGGGTTCATGTTTAACGTCTTCTGTATGATAAATTGATTCGAAACTCACAGGAACAGGATAGGTAAAGAAGTACATGATCGGTTGATCAATTGATATTTTCAACGCGAATACGTCTCTATGTAATATCAACATTAACAGGCCCATTCTCCAACCAGGTTTTAATGGGATCTTCTTCCGTGGCAGATATATATGGATAACATTTGATAACCTATGTCCCACATTGTTTCCTATGCCCCACATCAATGTCTAGTCGGGTGACAAGCACGTGCCGATGCCGAATGAAATCACGAGCTGTGGGGACAACACGTGACACACGGGACACACACTTACTGTACCGCACGCTCGCTACACAACAAACACACTGCCATACAAACACACTCATTAAAACTTTGAATTAGCTAGTTACTTTGTTTATTTGGTTCTTTGGATAGGGAGACACTGCCATGACGTTATAGTGGGCATGAGAGAACACCGAACAAAACGGTCTCGTATATATGTTGCTACAGAATTGGGGCAGCAGATCAATTTTTGGTTTCACCAATATCCCGACAGAGGACCAATCCCGATTCTGCTGGGGTTTGACATAAGTTGCAGCAGGTCTTTTCTTTCTCTGCACCTGCACCTGCACAGTTAAGTAAATTTAAATAGAACACTTCACGGGTTAACTCATTAGTAACTATCCATAAATTATCAAATTAAAGCTTTAATCCAATTTTTCTTCATGAATTTTATTATTTAAACCGGACATACAAGATTAAACCCGAGGCTTACCGAGCAATTTTCAACAATAACCACAATTCATTCACTGATATTGAATCTGTGTTAGCTTAAAATGTGACTCACACCCAGGTTCGTACTGTCGCTGTGGCTGTCGGTAAGTATATACATACATATATATATTCAACGTGATAGAAGGAAGACAATAGACATTGATTTGTTGAATCAGGCATGTATGAATCAAACCCATTTTCAGAATTACCGTAATGACATCACCACATTAACTATATGATTCATCTCCAACAAATAGTTCCTCATCATTGTGACGCGGAAGGATAGACCGCAGACGGAGCGTAAAGGCACGCCTTGTATTACTACGACACAGCTGCAATCTCGCATTCGATTCTGTATTCACGGCGAGGAAGGTTTCCCTAGACGTTGAAGGAAGCTTATACTTGTAAGTATGAACATTATCTTATGCAATACTTAAGATCCATTCAAAAGTGTGCTCGATGCCCCCTTCCTTTTGTATATTTGTGAAACTTACTATGAATCCATCTTGTCGCCGGGAGAGAAAAGAAAAAAAAAACTGTGTTATAGTGCCTGTATAAATGGAATCACTCAAGCGTGACGAGATAGTATATACGATTGACATTCAAACATTTAAATTTCCGCTATCAAAAAATGCGATTATACATAATTCAATTTGCATATAATGTATAGTTTGCAGTTATTACTGGTTAAATCATTATGTTAATGACACGAACGATAATTAGATATTTGATGCAGCCTACAGACGCTTTTTAGTGATAGACACGATAGAGATACAAAAGCTTTGTTGCCTCGAGTCGATTATCCTGAACACTCAACAGTAGCTCTTTGAGTCTATCTTCGACTATTACTGATGAAGTTGAAAGTATTTATCGCGAGAGCTTTTGTGTAATGTTATTTTTTTTTATTAAATGACTTTTTGTTTTCTTCAGAAAAGAAAATGTCTGACAAACCCGATATATCAGAAGTAACAAGTTTCGACAAGTCGAAGCTAAAACAGACAAAAACAGAAGAAAAGAACCCATTACCTACGAAAGAAAGTAAGTTTAAAAGAAAGTTTTCGAGACGCTCCCTTGTAATTGAGAGAACGTTTTTGTCCGCAGTTACAGATGTAACGAGAAGTGGCAGGCAGTTGAGTAAATGTTTATTGAAGTGTTACTTGTTTAATTCAGCCAGTGTTACTTTCTAAAGATGGTTTTGGGGGGAAATTGGGGTGAAAATTGTCAAATTTCATACCGAGGTCATTTTACATATTAAATCCCATTTTTGTTCCGTTTATTTTTGCATATGCGACATTCGATATCGTGTTCAAATTCTTCTTCCCAGCGATGTTAGCCCCGATTGCTCTAGAATGTATATTCTACAGTATATGTTAGTCCACGTTAGAGTGGAGCGCACAGAGTGCAATGATCGATACGCTACTCGCTGTGTCAGATAAACCTGTCGCTGAAAGTACAAGTTTGCCCGGCTATACAAACGTGCGATCGGAGTTCTCGACCCCGCACAGTTGTGTCAGCTTTAGCAGGTGTGCTGGTATTTCTACCTGTGATGTTGACGCGTCGGGATTTCATCATTTGACAGTTGGAATTTAAAACAGTTTTAATCGATCTTTTATTTTAAAATCAATGCTCGACAGGAAGACGGATTAACTCCCGACTTCACTTTGAACGTTGAATGTCCTGTATGCTACGGAAAAAGCCCAGATAATCACCAAAAAGGAAGGAAGTCGATAAGCTGCCTACACTAGTCAATTTTAGAAAATTATATCTTCCGCCTCGCCGCTTAGGAAACTAGCTTAAACATAATTATTTGTCGGCATGAACTTAAATTGTTTTGTCGTTGTGTATCGACTCAAAACGTGAATATATAGATGAAAACGAGATACGTGTCCTTTAGTGTGCCGTCATCTGTACAGGACTTCGTGTTTTTATGGATCACAAAATTTAGAGACCGGTCAATTTAAGTTGCTTCCTTTTTGTGAAGTTATACAGCTTGCATATGACATTGATGTATTATTATAAGTCGATAGAGCGTGGTCGTTTACCATACCAAATATTGCATGGGTCGCTTATTACTGACACTATCTCTCCTGTTCGCGTCCGCAATCCATGAAGGATAGTTAGGTTTTGGTATGTCCCAAAAACATAATGAAACTTAGTTCGGATATTTACGTATGTAGAGCATGACCTATGTTTACATACTTGACAGTGAAATACCGTCCTATAGAAGGTCACATTCCAGGCATACATCATAAAACTTGCTCCCCTTCTATACAAGACGTCATGAACACAAATAATGTTACGTGTGCAAAAAATATTGTACTCGGCACAGCTCTTCCGAAAAGTTAACGACACTCGCAGATATGCACTGCATGCGCACGCGTTGTACTTGTCTTGCCTCATTGCGTTTGGAATGGTGAGTTTGTGGTCTGGTTAGTCATCAGAGAACATCTGTCATTAAACTTGAGGCGTTAAAGGGGAGAGGTGATGGAGTAAGCACAATCTTTTAAGCAGGAAACATTTCGTACGTGCACTAGTTTGAGGAAGTTCCCGGCAGGCCGCGGAAGGATCAATTTCGAGTGTGTTTAATTTAAGTGTATGAAGAGGCGGACGATGTGTATGCAAAATTTGCGTGAACTTTCATCCCTAGAGGGCTTGAAGGGATGGAATTATGACGTGCTAGACAGATAAACAATGGCGATATACACACGCGCGCGCGCATACTTCCTTACGTATTGCACTTTAATCCCAAAAGTTGAGTGACGCAGCTTCCAGTTCCCCATAATGAGCCCCAAAGGGCCTCGTTACTCGGTGAATGAAACACGAAATCTGATCTTGAGCATGTCTGATTTCATCGTCTGCGATTTACCCCCCGACACATCTGCTAGCCTTTGTGACAAGGCTGTGGGGTCGTACGCCCGCGTTAAACCGCTCACATGTACACGAGATGGAGTGTGGAATTAAATTCACGCAGTCATCTAACTCGCTTGTAACGTACACGTGTTGCATTGTAGTCGAACGTTTGACACATTATTGAATAAACCCCACTCATGATGCACAAGAAACTACGAATTAAATGTTACCGGACATTTTGATATCTCTAAAAGTCACTAAATGTACATGTAAACGCAGAAAGCTTGCGGTGCAGCTGTGTCTCGGTTTGAAGCCGATTCGCCGTTAATATGTTTTGACATGCTTTCAGCTGAGATTTTCCGATGCGTTTGTTGGCAATGTACACTGACATTACGTAGCATGTAGAATACGACAAGTCGCTCGTTGTCTTGGCAACCGTTTAACGCTTCTTTGTTCACAAAGTTGGTGTACGAAACCGCGTGTCTATTTATCACGCGGATGTTACAGAATACGGCGCGTTCTGCGCTATCTACAGTTTTCCCTACTGTATCTAATCGATAACGGTCATGCTGTGTACACAACACAATTCTGGTACTGTTTTGTCAAATCCAGTAAACTGATAGCTGTCATTACTGATACATTGTGTAATAGGCATCGCTCGTATTGATACTCGATAATGACGTGGTCAGATCGGGTAGCCGCGACTTAATCATATCAAAATTATAGATTATTTGATTTGTTAAGTCCTCGCGGAATAGGTACATAGTTAACATTAAGGGTACCCACAGTCATGTACGTCGACAAATAGTCCACATATCCCTGCTCAGTCATCAACACACTTGAGTCATCATATTCCCGCTAATTCATGAACACAACGAGTGGGCGTAGTGCTGGTCAGTAACGAACACATTGCAATCGCTATGCCCCTGCTCGGGCATAACAATGAGTTATCAAATCCTTACTCAAATTTGTACCCACTGATGTTAACTTGCTCGGTCAGAAATACAATGAGGCAACACATTGCTGCTCCGACATGAACACACTGAGTCAACACATTGCTGCTCAGTCATGAACACATTGCTGCTCAAACATGAACACATTGGGTCTGCACATTGCTGCTCAAACAAAAACACATTGCTGCTCAGTCATGAACACACAGAGTCGGCACATTGCTGCTCAGACATGAACACACTGGGTCAACACATTGCTGCTCAGTTATGAACACACGGAGTCGGCACATTGCTGCTCAGACATGAACACACTGAGTCAACATATTGCTGCTCAGTCATGAACACACCGAGTCGGCACATTGCTGCTCAGACATAAACACACTGAGTCAACACATTGCTGCTCAGTCATGAACACACCGAGTCGGCACATTGCTGCTCAATCAGAAACACACATTGCTGCT
Source organism: Mizuhopecten yessoensis (assembly GCF_002113885.1). NCBI lineage: Eukaryota > Metazoa > Mollusca > Bivalvia > Pectinida > Pectinidae > Mizuhopecten > Mizuhopecten yessoensis. Next base: position 579,630 of record NW_018407364.1, read on the forward strand.
AAATCAGAAACACGTTGCTGCTTAATCAGAAACACACTTAGTCAACACATTGCTGCTCAGTTATGAACATACTGAGTCAACACATTGCTGCTCAATCAGAAACACACTGAGTCAACGCATTGCTGCTCAATCAGAAACACTGAGTCAACACATTGCTGCTCAGTCATGAACACACTGAGTCAAACACATTGCTGCTCAGTCATGAACACACTGAGTCAACACTGCTGCTCAATCAGAAACACTGAGTCAGCACATTGCTGCTCAATCAGAAACACGTATTGTGCTCAATCAGAAACACACTGAGTCAACATATTGCTGCTCAGTTAAGAACATACTGAGTCAACACATTGCTTCTCAATCAGAAACACACTGAGTAAACGCATTGCTGCTAAGACATTAAAACATCGAGTCAACACTGCTGCTCAATCAGAAACACTGAGTCAACACATTGCTGCTCAGTTATGAACATACTGAGTCAACACATTGCTGCTCAATCAGAAACACACTGAGTCAACGCATTGCTGCTAAGACATTAAAACATCGAGTCAACACTGCTGTCATTCAGAAACACCGAGTCAACACATTGCTGCTCAATCAGAAACACACTGAGTCAACACATTGCTGCTCAATCAGAAACACACTGAGTCAACGCATTGCTGCTAAGACATGAACACACAGAGTCAACACTGCTGCTCATTCAGAAACACCGAGTCATCGCATTGCTGCTAAGACATTAAAACATCGAGTCAACACTGCTGCTCATTCAGAAACACACTGAGTCAACACATTGCTTCTCAATCAGAAACACACTGAGTCAACGCATTGCTGCTAAGACATTAAAACATCGAGTCAACACTGCCGCTCAATCAGAAACACTGAGTCAACACATTGCTGCTCAATCATGAACACACTGAGTCAACACATTGCTGGTAAACACATTGCTGCTCAGACATGAACACACCCGAGTCAACATGTCCTTGCTCAGACATGAACACACAGTCAACACTGCTGCTCATTCAGAAACACTGAGTCAACACATTGCTGCTCAGACATGAACACACCCGAGTCAACATGTCCTTGCTCAGTCATGAACACACCGAGTCAACATGTCCTTGCTCAGTCATGAACACACACAGTCAACATGTCCTTGCTCAGTCATGAACACACACAGTCAACATACTGCTACTCAGTTATGAACAAAATGAGTCAACATCTCCCTGCTCAGTCATGAATACGCTTGTCACAAGAGTCAACAAACTGCTGCTCGGTCATGAAAACGGTTACGCCAAGTCTACGTATTCCCACTCGTTCATTATCGCACTGAGTTAACATATCTCCCGGTCAGTATTGTATCCGCAAAGTCAACACATCACTTCACCGTTAGATTTTTTAAGAACCGGCATGTACTGCTCACAGTTATACACACAACACATTGGTATAAACATTCGTTGAAAGCATATTATTTTGGTTTACTGATAATGCCAAGTCGTATTTTCTTCGGTGGCCTCGTGGTGTTTATTTTGACTCACCGATGGCCTGTCGGAGGAGGATGACGCAGTTTATCTCTGCCAAGTGCCAGATTAATGTCCATGGCCATTTCTTATAGATAAAACTCGGGACATCATATGAATATTTATATCGGCGAAAGTGTACTCGTCAATGGACTAGTAACACGAGAAGATAATGCTTGCCGATGCGACTATATACATGTACAAAATATAGATTTTCTCGAGCTGCGATACACGTACCGACTGTGGTCTACGAGATATCTCTCAAATGTCTGGTAAACCGATCGGACGTAGATTTGACTGATTTTTGGGGAAAGTAGTGTTTGACGATGAATCATCCCTCTTCATCAATTTCCTCCCGAAAATGCTCCCCATTCACCCCCTCCCGCGCCCCACCACCGTGCTGCGGTAGAGGAGTGGCTAATGGTGACTCGGTGTAATGGCACAGTATGACTCCGAGTAGGTGTCCCGGGTCTGACCTGATGATTTTCCCAAATTAGCATCATCACATGTACAATGATTTCTGGCCTCGGCAGTGTCTACATGGGAACCGGTCCGACCTCGTCAAGAGAGTGACCATGATATACGGTGACCAGACTATTTTAGTGAAATTACATTTTGAAGTGGCTCTGGATTGGAAACCATCTTGATACGATGCTAAACAAAGACGGTATTAACATTCTGTAACGAAACCAGAATCGTTTCGACTTGTCCCCATAAACTGCATAATTCACCCGACTCTGCGGCATTTCACTGCACTCCATTATCAATTTACATCATTTATTATTTATAATCTATTCTGCAGATATAAGTAAAGTATGTTACAAGTCCATTTGCAATCAGAAACACTTGGAACGCGATGATTTCTGTGTCTACGGGGATGTTTCAAGAGCACGTGCGCTTTATTGAATCTAGACATTACGTCATTCTTGTTGGAGAGTAATCGATTAAACGAACAACAGGAATTTGTTTCAACTCGTGCTGCTAACTTCACATTTGTACATTTCAAAGATGAACCCTACACTTCCCGCTCCGTAATATAGACCTGTTACGGCCAGGCTGTTGTAAAAAACATACTTGGGGAATGTCTCGGAATGCGTTTTTTTAACTGGCAGAAGTATTTTTGCTATTTTTACCGGGTCTGGGTCTGTCTAGTTTGTGGTATGCATTAGGTACCATGCGTATTTTATTCGGGGAGCGCTTTGTTGTTATTTATTATGTTCAAGAGGGAGCGTCTCGAACACTTAAAACATATATGCAAGAAGCCGAGAACATTGGCGTAATTATGTGTGGTAGAAATGAAAAGTTTCGTTGTTTCTGAAAAGGTATCGAATTTCTATGCAAGAATAAATTGGTTTCAAATTTCAAAACACTTGCACGCACATTGAATTAACTGGTTAATACAATGAAGCACTTTAACAAAATCACCATACAATTTAATACATGAATTTTCATCTATTGTTCAGCTCTGCATAATACTTAACAGATTCTTGTTTTCTGTCTTTGTAGCAATTGAGCAAGAAAAGAAAGCGTGACGGATCTTGATGTCACGTGATCGGGATGGAGAATATACGTCCATGTTGTCGTTGCCAGTGGAAACAGTGCTTTTCGGAAATCTCGCGAGATTTCTGCTGTCATTATACATATAAACGTTTTATATTAAAATAATTCCATTTGTACATTGAAGATGACCAGTATCATTAGAATGTATTCATACCAACTTGCTAACATTCGGCTATCATATGATTATTTCTTTGTGTATAACTCTACATACCGTGATCGAAATCATGTGTTTTATTAACGAAATAAAATTCTGAGGTCGAGCCACGGTTTTTTCGAGGCTTCTTGTATGAAAAGTGTTGTTTTCATTTTTATAGAGATTTTATTGACAGCTGACATACATTTTTGCTGCATGACGGATGTTGCGTGTTTTGCCTAGTCAAATCCCGCTGAGAACTTGAACATCACGACAAAAGATCCCAAATTGTATGAAAGGTTCTTCAAAATGTCTAAATCGTCCCAGAGTTGTTCTAAACATTTGGAGTGACGATGTAATATAATTGAGCATGAATCGAAAATTATAAAAGTCCGACTTTTGACGCAAGAAAAAGGAAATTAATTGAACATGTATAATCTGAGAAATATGCCTTTACTTTTTGGCGTTTTCCAAACCTTTAAGAGACATTGAAAATGATTTTATGCATTTCTATGTGTAAATATCATAATTAAGCATGATTTTACTACGGCTTGGGACCCGACCATGTAGTTACCGTGAATGTCCACCTGGGACCCAATGTAGTTCCCGGGACCAGATCATATAGTTACCGTGAATACCCACATAGGACCCGACCATTTAGTTACCATGAATTCCCACCTTGGACCTGACCATGTAGTTACCGTGAATACCCACCTGGGACCTGACCATTTAGTTACCGTGAAGACCCACCTTGGACCTGACCATGTAGTTACCGTGTATACCCACCTGGGACCTGACCATGTAGTTACCGTGAATACCCACCTGGGACCCGACCATGTAGTTACCGTGAATACCCACCTGGGACCTGACCATGTAGTTACCGTGAATACCCACATAGGACCCGACCATTTAGTTACCGTGAATGCCCACCTGGGACCTGACCATTAGTTACCGTGATTACCCACATAGGACCCGACCATTTAGTTATCATGAATGCCCACCTGGGACCTGACCATGTAGTTACCGTGAATACCCACCTGGGACCCGACCATGTAATTACCGTGAATGCCCACCTGGGACCCGACCATGTAGTTACCATGAATGCCCACCTGGGACCTGACCATTTAGTTACCGTGAATGCCCACCTGGGACCTGACCATTAGGTACCGTGATTACCCACATAGGACCCGACCATGTAGTTATCGTGAATGCCCACCTGGGACCTGACCATTAGTTACCGTGATTACCCACATAGGCCCCGACCATTTAGTTATCATGAATGCCCACCTGGGACCTGACCATGTAGTTACCATGAATACCCACCTGGGACCTGACCATGTAGTTACCATGAATACCCACCTGGGACCCGACCATGTAGTTACCATGAATGCCCACCTGGGACCCGACCATGTTGTAGTTACCGTGAATGCCCACCTGGGATCCGACCATGTAGTTACTGTGAATACCCACCTGGGACCCGACCATGTAGTTACAGTGAATGCCCACCTGGGACCCGACCATGTTGTAGTTACCGTGAATGCCCACCTGGGACCCGCCCATTTAGTTACCGTGAATGCCCCCCTGGACCCGACCATGTAGTTACCGTGAATACCCCCCAGGGACCCGACCGTGAATGTCCATCTGGGCCCCGACCATGTATTTACCGTGAATATCCACCTTGGACCCGACCATGTAGTTACTGTGAATGCCCACCTGGGACCCGACCATTTAGTTACCGGGAATGCCCACCTGGGACCCGACCATGTTGTAGTTACCGTGAATGCCCACCTGGGATCCGACCATGTAGTTATCGTCAGTACCCACCTGGGACCCGACCATGTAGTTCCCGTGAATGCCCACCTGGACCCGACCATGTAGTTACCGTGAATGCCCCCCTGGACCCGACCATGTAGTTACCGTGAATACCCCCCAGGGACCCGACCGTGAATGTCCATCTGGGCCCCGACCATGTATTTACCGTGAATATCCACCTTGGACCCGACCATGTAGTTACTGTGAATCCCCACCTGGGACCCGACCATGTAGTTACTGTGAATCCCCACCTGGGACCCGACCATGTAGTTACAGTGAATGACCACCTGGGACCCGACCATGTAGTTACAGTGAATGACCACCTGGGACCCGACCATGTAGTTACTGTGAATCTGGGATCCGACCATGTAGTTATCGTCAGTACCCACCTGGGACCCGACCATGTAGTTACAGTGAATGACCACCTGGGACCCGACCATGTAGTTACAGTGAATGCCCACCTGGGACCCGACCATTTAGTTACCATGAATGCCCACCTGGGACCCGACCATGTTGTAGTTACCGTGAATGCCCACCTGGGATCCGACCATGTAGTTACTGTGAATACCCACCTGGGACCCGACCATGTAGTTCCCGTGAATGCCCACCTGGACCCGACCATGTAGTTACCGTGAATACCCACCAGGGACCCGACCGTGAATGTCCATCTGGGCCCCGACCATGTATTTACCGTGAATATCCACCTTGGACACAACCATGTAGTTACCGTGAATGCCCACCTGGACCCGACCATGTAGTTACCGTGAATCCCCACCTGGGACCCGACCATGTAGTTACAGTGAATGACCACCTGGGACCCGACCATGTAGTTACCATGAATGCCCACCTGGGACCCGACCATGTAGGTTACCGTGTAAACCCACCTGGGACCTGACCATGGAGTTACCGTGTATACCCACCTGGGACCCAACCATGTAGTTACCGTGAATCCCCCCCTGGGACCCGACCATGTAGTTACTGTGAATACCCACCTGGGACCCGACCATGTAGTTACCATGAATGCCCACCTGGGACCTGACCATGTAGTTACCGTGAATCCCCACCTGGGACCCGACCATGTAGTTACAGTGAATGACCACCTGGGACCCGACCATGTAGTTACAGTGAATGACCACCTGGGACCCGACCATGTAGTTACAGTGAATGACCACCTGGGACCCGACCATGTAGTTACGGTGAATGCTCATCTAAGACCCGATCATGTAGTTACCGTGAATGCCCACCTTGGACCCGATCATGTAGTTATCGTGAATGCTCACCTGGGACCCGACCATGTAGGTACCGTGAATGCCCACCTGGGACCCGACCATTTAGTTACTGTGAATGCCCACCTAGGACCCAACCATGTAGTTACCGTGAATACCCACCAGGGACCCGACCGTGAATGTCCATCTGGGCCCCGACCATGTATTTACCGTGAATATCCACCTTGGACACAACCATGTAGTTACCGTGAATGCCCACCTTGGACCCGACCATGTAGTTACTGTGAATGCCCACCTAGGACCCGACCATGTAGTTACCGTGAATGCCCACCTAGGACCCGACCATGTAGTTACCGTGAATGTCCACCTTGGACCCGACCATGTAGTCACCGTGAATACCCACCTGGGACCCGACCATGTAGTTACCATGAATGCCCACCTGGGACCTGACCATTAGGTACCGTGATTACCCACATAGGACCCGACCATGTAGTTATCGTGAATGCCCACCTGGGACCTGACCATTTAGTTACCGTGAATGCCCACCTGGGACCCGACCATGTAGTTACCGTGAATGCTCATCTAAGACCCGATCATGTAGTTACCGTGAATGCCCACCTTGGACCCGACCATTTAGTTACTGTGAATGCCCACCTAGGACCCAACCATGTAGTTACCGTGAATACCCACCTGGGACCCGACCATGTAGTTGCCGTGAATACCCACCTGGGACCAGACCATGTAGTTACTGTGAATGCCCACCTGGGGCCCGACCATGTAGTTACCGTGAGCACCGACCATGTAGTTATCGTCAATACCCACCTGGGACCCGACCATTTAGTTAGTGTGAATGCCCACCTAGGACCCGACCATGTAGTTAACGTGAATGCCCACCTGGGACCCGCCCATGTAGTTCCTGTGAATGCCCACCTGGGGCCCGACCATGTAGTTACCGTGAATGCCCACCTGGGACCCGACCATGTAGTTACCGTGAATGCTCACCTTGGACCCGACCATGTAGTTACCGTAAATGCCCACCTGGACCCGACCATGTAGTTACCGTGAATGCCCACCTTGGACCCGACCATGAAGTTACCGTGAATGCCCACCTGGGACCCGACCATGTAGTTACCGTGAATGCCCACCTGGGATCCGACCATGTAGTTACTGTGAATACCCACCTGGGACCCGACCATGTAGTTACTGTGAATCCCCACCTGGGATCCGACCATGTAGTTACCCTGAACACCGACCATGTAGTTATCGTCAATACCCACCTGGGACCCGACCATGTAGTTACCGTGAATGCCCACCTTGGACCCGACCATGTAGTTACCGTGAATGCCCACCTGGGACCCGACCATGTAGTTACCGTGAATGCCCACCTGGGACCCGACCATGTAGTTACCGTGCATGCTCACCTTGGACCCGACCATGTAGTTACCGTAAATGCCCACCTGGACCCGACCATGTAGTTACCGTGAATGCCCCCCTGGGATCCGACCATTTAGTTACCGTGAATGGCCACCTGGGACCCGACCATGTAGTTACTGTGAATGCCCACCTGGGACCCGACCATGTAGTTACCGTGAATCCCCACCTGGGATCCGACCATGTAGTTACTGTGAATGCCCACCTGGGACCCGACCATGTAGTTACTGTGAATCCCCACCTGGGATCCGACCATGTAGTTACCCTGAACACCGACCATGTAGTTATCGTCAGTACCCACCTGGGACCCGACCATGTAGTTACCGTGAATGCCCACCTTGGACCCGACCATGTAGTTACCGTGAATGCCCACCTGGGACCCGACCATGTAGTTACCGTGAATGCCCACCTGGGACCCGACCATGTAGTTACCGTGAATGCCCACCTGGGACCCGACCATGAAGTTACCGTGAATACCCACCTGGGACCCGACCATGTAGTTACCGTGAATGCTCACCTGCAGTGTTCCGTAAGGAACGTTTCTCCTTTTCCAGATTTCGCATAATGAACAATGGAGGTTTGAAATAACTAATAAAAAAATCAGCTCGCAATTGACCGTTTCATCAATGAAAGAGAACGATATACAAAGGTCATTCAAGGACACTGGGAGGGTTGCTAATCTTTGACGACCAAATTAGTGTTTAAAGTTATTTCTTGTCCAAAACTTTTGAAGTGTACACATTTGTCAACTTATCGATGCATTGTCTTGAAAAACAAATAAATGTAATAACAATTATGCAAACCACATAAATGATATAGTCAGGAAGAATGCATGGTATATATATTTACATACAACGTCTACTTGACCTCATTAGTTTTCTATGTGTCCAAAGAGTTTTCTATTTGGTGTCAACAGATAGGTTTACGTTCCCACGAGTAAAATGGTCTCGCTGTGAGCGGCATTGGCAGACGATTCTTTGTGCCCTTGCAACAGAAATAGGATACAGTTTTGAAAAGTGCATGTTTTATTTTTGAACTAGGACTGCAGGGTACTTGATCTTTGAAACAGACTGTTCATAATTCATAATAATGTATGCATTAAAATAACCTCAGATTTGACTGTTTACGACGTAACATTATTATGATATTGATGATGACGTAATGAATTTCGCCATTCTAAGTTGAGCGTTATTGTGAGGACGTTAATTAACATTAGTTATTACTATAATGGGGCTATGACTGGAAATTTAACCACCCATTCCACGAATTGCCAACCTGTTGAAGAATTATCTGCGCGTAGTGAGAATCAATACGATGACGTCACAAGAACGATCAAATATGACGTCACAATCGGTTTGAGACAGAATTGTTTCTTTGTACGCGTTTTGTTTGCCATACACTTAAGGAATGATTTTTTTTTTTCAACATTTATGAGGTCATAACAACAATGGGTTTATGGACATATTGAATGAATCGCGTTAGCGATTCATGTAAAATATGTCCAAAAACCCATTGTTGGTATGACCTCATAAATGTTGAAAAAATAAATATCATTCCTTATATTTACATTGACGAATCCTTTCAGTGGATCGATATAACAACTAATAAAACAAATAAACAGGGTTTGTTCCTGCTTATACACGGGTGCAACGCAGTGGCGAGAACAGTGTTTTTTCGCTGGGAAATGTGACACTATCGTAAGAGATCTTACCAACCGTCAACAACAAGAACACAACAAAATGTAGTTCCATATTCAATGTTTATTTGTAGCACAGGACACGTGAATACGTGGATATTTCACCAAGCACAGTTCAATAATATTTTAAGATGTAAGAATTAAGCATCTAGGTCGGTCGTTCCGAGTGAGTAGTTTTTGTAGTGTATTACTACGCAGTGTGATAAGGTTACTATCAGTTCCCACGTGCTGAGATTCTATGAACACCTGTGTTATGCATTTATGAATGTAATTTTTGTCAATGGGTCTAAGCATACAGAATGTAAATATATGGAAATGATAGAAATTTTGAAACAGTTGAAACAGGAGACAATTTTGGTGTGAATGGTGACGGAGAAAGGCCGACTATAAGAAACGATAAGTCGATAAGCAAAATGAAACCTAGTGGATAATAGAAATCCCTAAAATGTTCTGACATATAACTTTCAGGTAGTAGACGATATCGAAACATTTGAATTTTAAAAGGGTACTTTGTTACTTAGGACTAATACACGTCTGAACGACAACGAATATCAACAAAACAAGAGTATGGTTGTGACGTCATTGACGTGGCGTTTGCTCCTATCCAACAAATCGCTTAATAAGGTTCCGAGAATAACGCTTAAAATTCCTGGGGGNTTAGCATTTGATTTAGGTTTTAGACGTGCCCTGAGTAGATTGTATGGCGTGTGGAGCCTAACAGCTTTTCTCCAAGCGCACGTCACGTGACAAATACAAATTTAGCATTTTGTATCTTCTTTTTTCGTGTTTCTTTCATATTCATAAACATAATAAATCTGTACAGAAAATTCTGAATATATACAACACGCTTGCATCGATGACAAAAATCTGATATGGAATACAGGACAGTGCCGGTCGATAATGGAAATAGGTTCCTGGAGCCGTGCTGGTTTTACCCAGATCACCAGAAGCATGTCACAAAACAATACCGGAAATCAATAAGGAAGTACTGTTCATGAGGCTTGGATGTGTTGACTGTGGATCGGGGTTACTTCGTAGGATTTAATCAGTCCAAATAGCAGTAAATAACACCACTGTGTTACAGAACATAATGTTTGAATTTTTGTTTTGTTTTTTGTTTTGTAAAATTGCTGGGAATAATTTCAAGAAGTGCAGACCCCCCTGTAAATTTCAATCATGCTTAAAATATTTCAAGTATAAAGGGCCTACCGCCATTTAAAATGATTTCCGTAGACTTCCATATTAGGTTAGGCTCAGAGATTTATACCTGGAGCAAACTCCGCCGTGTATAAACATTGAATAAGCTTTGTTATAAAAAAAATCGTAGCAAACCAGAAAGAAATGTGGAAGAAATAGGAAGGAGAACAGCATATTTTTTCCCGCGACCAATCACGCATTATCGACTTTGTACTGCGGACGTGTCTTTTCTTTACTGTCAGGTCGCCTGCCGGCTTATTTCCTTGTATGCTATCTTTTAAACTACATCGGACGCTGACTACAATATATTCTAAGGAAATTAGATTAAAACTGCAGGTCCGTGAAAAATTGTCAATAGGCACATGACGCGGATAAAAAAATTCACGATAAGAAACAGGAAGAGGGAAGTATGTATATACAATATGACGTAATGGATAATGACCGAAGAAAATTGAATTAAAACAGGAAAATTTAATCATGCTTAAAATATTTCAAGGATAAAGGGTCATACCACCATTTAAAATGTTGATTTCAATACTACGAGAGATATGAACCTATTCAGTTAAGACTGGATCGTTTGGATACTGTTGGATACAACAGCCCCTACCCCCAACTCCATCCTCGATATCCAAGGGTTACGTTCACTTACGCTCTCCGCATCCCTGGAATATTTCATAGCAAAATTGATGGTTCAGTGTGCGCCATCTTGTGGATGAGACCAGAATACTAGTTTGATCCTTTGTTAACATCAAAAGAATCTCGCGGTCGCGTGACGGCAAAACTTACTAGCTTGAAGTCGGATGTCGGATGTATCAGCCTAGTGATTGATCATGTTATTTTTAACCCGAGACCGTTCGAATAGCTGGACACCACGTGTCTTCAATTTTGCTATGACATATCCCAGGGGAGCAGAGAGCGAAAGTTAGTGTAACCCCTGGATATCAAGGATGCCCTACTCCCATCCGCAATGAAACCGACCAATGTAATCGGTCAACCGCTGGTGACAAACAGGTTGCGGTTCTAATAGGAGTTTCCGCGTTCAAAGATACCGGGTTAAAAGATCCCGATTTTTTCTACACAATGTGCTCGGAACTAAATGTTGATTAAAAACCGTATAAAATACTACATGTGGGTGGATTCAAGTTTCATGCCACATAATCACGCTTTGTTGTTAAATATCGAACGTAAACTATTTTTACATAATGCCCTTGTAACTCACAGTAAAACTCACAGGCTGTGTTAAACACACTTTGCGTGTACCCTGTGTTAGTGTTGTGACACTATGTCAATGTGCTGACTGTAAATCTTCATCCGTGTAGTAACATAGTCATTGACACAGATCTGTTGAAACAAACTCACAGGGACCTGATAATTTGTTACATCTATATTTGGAACTAAACTATAAACCCCTAAAACGTGTTAAGTTACGCTGAACATCTTACATGTAGTTTAGGTAAACATCATTGAGGTGGCATTTTTACCGAAAGTCGATCTAAACCTCTAAAACGTGTAAAATTCCTTTGAACACCTTAGTTAAGGTCCAAATATAGCTGAAACTAATTATCATGTCCCTGTGCACAAACACAAAATGTCTGTACTCAGTCCCACAGGGACTTGATAATCAATTACATATGTAACAACCAACACAAACACCACTATGTCTGTGATCAGTCCCACAGGGACACAAACTAATTACGTATGTAACTTTGAGCTTCATCTGATATATTCATATGCATAAGGAGTATTAGTAGGTGTTTTAGGGGGTTACAATTTTAGATCATATACCACCTTTGACTGATTATCGGGTGCCTGTGATCAGTACAGGTCGCCTCACAACATTGATTACAATGTTTGCATAAGTATCGCCACATAAATAGAAATTATTGTTTTACAACATACTTACATGTTGATAGTGCTGGAATGTGATATGACAGACCGGAAAGACTGACCGTTAATTGCTCCGGCCATACATGTTGACCTTTACGCAAGCCGATCAGTAAAATGAACGGACTCTGATAAACGTAAGTGTCCGGACAACAGGGGCTAGACACGGACGTACGTCACTATAAAATGATTGCCAGCTGGTGGTTTCATAGTCCAGAGTAGTAGAAAGGTTAAATAAGCAACTGACAATCATGAATTATGGTGACGTGGGTCCGTGTCTAGCCCCTGTGGGCCGGACGGACAAATCTGTTTCTCTCACCGGAAAAAAACAAATCGCAGAAGTCGCTCCGGTCGGACGGACCGACATCCATTCACGACGACCGGACGGACGGACGGACTTTTATGCACACCAGACTCTATAGACAGGCAAATTGACCGTTGCTCACTTCAGATAGACGAAAATGGACCGTTATATAATGTTATGCACACTATTCAGACTGTGTGAGCATAAGGAAAACCCATAGAGAACAAAGAGTATGTAAAAAATGTCTTATCCTAGAAGTTGAAGCACACGTCTTCTTCAGGTTTTATCTACTGACAATATTCAACTAATGCTTGACTCTTTGCTTATTAATAAAAAAAAAGTCACTTCAACTGAGAAAAACAGTCTGTGTAAGTCATATGCTGTTAAAATTTTTAAAGTTCCTTATTATGTTGTTTTGTTAAAAAGAAAGTAACAAAACATTGAATTGAATTGAATTGAAATGCATTATAATAACTTGTTCTCTACCATCTTAACAGCACCATGGTCCCACAAACAAACTAATATTTACCCCACTATGACATACTCATTGTTACCGAATGTTGTTCCCGGTACATGTCGCAGCATCACTTTCGCTCTCTGCATTCTCCAGTATCGAGTATGATGTCACATAGACCTAGGAATTTGTTACAGAATAGCTATATTTGGACCTTAACTGATGTGTTCAAAGAAAAATTACACTCTTTAAGTAACATGACACTGTACTATGAATATATAAGTTTAGGTCCCAAAATAGCTACGCTGTAACAAACTATCAGGTCCATGTGGCAAATGTAAATAAAAGACGAATGTGTTTACAGGAGTTATATATAGTAATTAATACACTGACTACCGCACAGAGACGTAGTGAGTATTGAAATCTGGGATAACTTAATGTAATATACAAAAGAATTATTGGAATAAAGCCATGATGTTGGATAGTTATGCAAATCTAGGATGAAACAATATTTTGACAATATTTCTCTGATGAGTACGTAGTATAAATAAATGGGCAGTCAGAGCATCATAACATGTCTCGGCTAAACGTTAACGATATAGATAATTATCCGTACCGTAATCATACATACAGGTTGATTAGTGTAGTAGAAAGGTAATTAATTAGGGCGATACTGTACCTGTGTAGACGCTGACAGAGGGCCTAAAGCAGATATAAACGTCAATTATGTATATGCTTTACTTGTTAATGCAAAAAGATATAGCAATCAAAACCGAATAAAAACGTCAAACAAGATTGATAAAATTCACTGGGAGCGATATGAAAACCACAAACAAGGTCTTTGTAGCTCGCTACAGAGAGCTTCCTCGTTATTTGTAAATGATAAAAAAACGAGTTTAAAGCTTATTTCACATAAGGTATTATTTCCTTTTTACATTGTACTATATGGGTTGTTTATCAAACATGTCGACTAAATAACAATACTGCAAACATTATTTCAAGCGTTTATTTTCCGCAATGAAATGTCGGTGGCTGACGAACTGGAGGTCAGTGAAGCGGAAGCATAATGAGGTCATTACGACATAAAGTAGTTCCCTTTCAAGCCTAGAGAGTTGGCGACATTAAAACTGAAAGTGATTTGACTACACTGTGTAGCTTGTATTTACTGGTATATCACAGGGTGCGCTACACATGTGAATTTTAATAATAACTATCGGTATAGGACCACCTTGAAAACCTATACCAAATGTACATTTCATTTTCATCGTTATGCTTCTTTGCCTTTTGTTTGAAATTCTATATATTTAAAGAAATGTTAACCCCGAACTTTAAACTCAGTTACGAAACCAAAGTGTAGGAACGTTAACGCGACTGTCAAACTAAAACCCGGAAGCTGGACTTGTTTATAGTTTAATAATGAACATTACACGTCAAGCTACGCTACACGTATCTTAAAGATTAAAGTCATTTTTTCATTATCTGTCACGTGTCATACATATATATATATGTTCTGTTGTTGTCCTGTCAACATAAATAAACAGTTTCCCTGATGAACTTATAAAGAGGTGAAAGCGCTAGGAAGGTATTAAGAAACTCTTGTCATTTGTTTTTTTTTATACATGTATATATATAAAGACAAAATTTTAACAACACGTCTTTAGCGCTTTCATCTCATCTTATATTTTTTGTAGATATTTTCTTATTTAATTAGTGCTACTATATCTCTGCTAGCAATTTTTCACTATTTGATTAAAATAATTCGTTTGAATTGTACTCTCGCCAAGAAATCATTGTGTAATATGTGCTCAGTACAGAATGTATGTAGGTATTGTGCGATGAAGGAAGTTCTTTATCGCTAACTACTTCAAATTCATTTGTTCATAACAGAATACTGAAGTGTCAAAGAAAATGACGTTGACTGAGATTGTGTGTTGTATGCTGCGTGGCTTTAGCTTTACACTATATAGTATAACATTACTAAGCCGGTGTCGCTCACAAAAATATCGATTGATTGTGTACGTGTAAATAACTCACATTCCCCATTATACTCGGATTATCGACTACATGTTGACAGGATCACCGCTAAATGTTACATCCGCGTTGGTGCAGATTTCAATGTAAAAATATGTTCACTGGATTTTTTGCATTTTGTAAAATAAAAACACTGCCCAGTTAAGACAGTATCGTTTGATGATAGTCGTATAAACTAGAGATTAAAAGAGTAAAGAGCTGCAAGCTGAACAGAAACGAGAACATCCTTAGACAACACTCAAAAACCGCATTAAATGTGCGAGATTACCTACCATACACAAACAAAATTAACCGTGTAAGATTAGCTAGCATACACTGACAACATTCACCGTGTAATATTACCTACCATACACTGACAAAATTAACCGTGTAATATTAGCTTGCATACACTGACCACACCAATGTGATATTAGCTAACATACACTGACCACACCAGGTGTGTGAGATTAGCTAGCATACACTGACCACACCAGGTATGTGATATTAGCTAACATACACTGACCACACCAGGTGTGTGAGATTAGCTAACATACACTGACCACGCCAGGTGTGTGAGATTAACTACTATACCCTGACTAAATCAGGTGTGTGAGATTAGCTACCATACACTGACCAAATCAGGTGTGTGAGATTAGCTAGCATACACTGACCACACCAGGTGTGTGAGATTAACTACTATACCCTGCCTAAATCAGGTGTGTGAGATTAGCTACCATACACTGACCACATCAGGTGTGTGAGAGTATACCCTGACTAAATCAGGTGTGCGAGATTAGCTAGCATACACTGACCACATCAGGTATGTGATATTAGCTAACATACACTGACCACACCAGGTGTGTGAGATTAGATAACATACACTGACCAAATCAGGTGTGTGATATAAGCTAGCATACACTGACCAAATCAGGTGTGTGAGATTAGCTACCATACACTGACCAAAGCAGGTGTGTGAGATTAGCTAGCATACACTGACCACATCAGGTGTGTGAGATTAGCTAACATACACTGACCACACCAGGTGTGTGAGATTAACTACTATACCCTGACTAAATCAGGTGTGTGAGATTAGCTACCATACACTGACCAAATCAGGTGTGTGAGATTAGCTAGTATACCCTGACTAAATCAGGTGTGCGAGATTAGCTAGCATACACTGACCACATCAGGTGTGTGAGATTAGCTAACATACACTGACCACATCAGGTGTAAGACTAGCCAGCATACACTGACCACACCAGGGGTGTGAGATTAGCTAACATACACTGACCACATCAGGTGAGTGAGACTAGCTAGCATACACTGTCCAAATCAGGTGTGTGAGACTAGCTAGCATACACTGACCACATCAGGTGTGTGAGATAAGCTAGCATACACTGACCACATCAGGTGTGTGGGATAAACTAGCATACACTGACAACACCAGGTGTGTGAGATTAACTAACATACATTGACCACATCAGGTGAGTGAGATTAGCTACCATACACTGACCACACCAGGTGTGTGAGATTAGCTAACATACACTGACCACATCAGGTGAGTGAGATTAGCTAGCATACACAAACCGCATCAGGTGTGTGAGATTAACTAGCATACACAAACCACACCAGGTGAGTGAGATTAGCTAGCATACACTGACCACATCAGGTGTGTGAAATAAGCTAGCATACACTGACCACATCCGGTGTGTGAGATTAGCTAGCATAAACAAACCACATTAGGTGTGTGAGACTAGCGAGCATGCACTGACCACATCAGGTGTGTGAAATAAGCTAGCATACACTGACCACATCAGGTGTGTGAGATAAGCTAGCATACACTGACCACCCCAGGTGTTTGAGATTAGCTAGCATACACTGACCACATCAAGTGTGTGAGATTAGCTAACATACACTGACAACATCAAGTGTTTGAGATACGCTAGCATACACTTACCACATCAAGTGTTTAAGATACGTTAGCATACACTGACCACATCAGGTGTGTGAGATACGCTAGCAAACACTGACCACATCAATTGTTTGAGATACGTTAGCATACACTGACCACATCAAGTGTTTGAGATACGCTATTATACACTGACCACATCAAGTGTTTGAGATACGCTAGCATACACGGACCACATCAGGTGTGTGAGATACACTAGCATACACTGACCACATCAAGTGTTTGAGATACGTTAGCATACACTGACCACATCAGGTGTGTGAGATAAGCTAGCATACACTGAGCACATCAGGGGTTTGAGATACGTTAACATACACTGACCAAATCAGGTGTGTGAGACTAGCATACCCTGACTAAATCATGTGTTTCAGATAAGCTAACATACACTGACCACACCAGATATACACTGACCACATTAGGTGTGTGAGACTAGCTAGCATACACAAACCACACCAGGTAAGTGAGATTAGCTAAGACTAGCCAGCATACACTGACCACCCCAGGTGTTTGAGATTAGCTAGCATACACTGACCACATCAGGTGTGTGAGATAAGCTAGCATATACTAACCACATCAGGTGTGTGAGATAAGCTAGCATACACTGACCACATCAGGTGTTTGAGATACGTTAGCATACACTGACCACATCAGGTGAGTGAGATAAGCTAGCATATACTGACCACATCAGGTGTTTGAGATACGTTAGCATACACTGACCACATCAGGTGTGTGAGATAAGCTAGCATATACTAACCACATCAGGTGTGTGAGATAAGCTAGCATATACTGACCACATCCAGTGTTTGAGATACGTTAGCATACACTGACCACATCAGGGGTGTGAGATAATTATCTAGCATACACTGATCACATCAGGTGTGTGAGATAAGCTAGCATACACTGACCACATCAGGTGTGTGAGATAAGCTAGCATACACAGACCACATCAGGTGTGTGAGATAAGCTAGCGTATACTAACCACATCAGGCTGAACAGAAATGAGAGCATCATTAGAAAATACTAAAAAAACGCATTAAATGTGCGAGATTACATACCATACACTGACAAAATTAACTGTGTAAGATAAGCTAGCATACACTGACCACACCAGGTGTGTGTGATAAGCTAGCATACACTGACCACACCAGGTGTGTGAGAATAGCTAACATACATTGACCACATCAGGTGTATGAGATTAGCTAGGTTACACTGACAACAACAGGTGTGTGAGATTAGCTAACATACACTGACCATATCAGGTGTGAGACTAGCCAGCATACACTGACCACATCAGGTGTGGGACTTGCCAGCATACACTGACCACATCAGGTGTGAGACTAGCCAGCATACACTGACTACATACACTGACCACACCAGGGGTGTGAGATTAGCCAGCATAAACTGACCACATCAAGTGTGAGACTAGCCAGCTTACACTGACCACATCAGATGTCGGACTTGCCAGCACACACTGACCTCACCAGGTGTGTGAGATAAGCTAACATACAACCACATCAGGTGTGTGATATTAGCTAACATACACTGCCCACATCAGGTGTGAGACTATCCAGCATACACTGACCATCAGGTGTTTGAGATTAGGCTTCATACACAAACCACACCAGGTGAGTGAGATTGGCTAGCATACACAAACCACACTATTATACACTGACCACATCACGTGTAAGACTAGCCAGCATACACGGTGTGTGAGATTAGCTGGCATACACAAACCACACTATTATACACTGACCACCCCAGGTGTTTGAGATTAGCTAACATACACGGACCACATCAGGTGTATGAGATTAGCTAGCATATACAGACCACATTAGGTATGTGACACTAGCTAGCATACACTGTCCAAATCAGGTGTGTGAGAAGTGGTTGAGATACGCTATTATACACTGACCACATCACGTGTAAGACTAGCCAGCATACACGGTGTGTGAGATTAGCTTACATACACTGACCACACCATGTGTATGAGATTAGCTAACATACACTGACCACACCTGGTGTGTGAGATTAGCTGGCATACACAAACCACACTATTATACACTGACCACCCCAGTTGTTTGAGATTAGCTAGCATATACAGACCACATTAGGTATGTGAGACTAGCTAGCAGACACAACCCACATCAGGTGTGTGATATTAGCAAGCATATACAAACCACACCAGTTGAGTCAGATTTGCTCGCATACACAAACCACCCCAGGTGAGTGAGATTAGCTTACATGCACTGACCACATCAGGTTTAAGACTAGCCAGCATACCCTGACCCCACCAGGTGTGTGAGATAAGCTAGCATATACTAACTACATCAGGTGTGTCAGATTAGCTAGCATACAAGCATATACTAACCACATCAGGCTGAACAGAAATGAGAGCATCATTAGAAAATACTAAAAAAACGCATTAAATGTGCGACATTACCTACCATACACTGACAAAATTAACTGTGTAAGACAAGCTAGCATACACTGACTAAATCAGGTGTTTCAGATAAGCTATACACTGACCACATCAGATGTGGGACTTGCCAGCATACGACCACATCAGGTGTGTGATATTAGCTAGCATACACTGATCGCATCAGGTGTGTGGTATTAGCTAGCATACAGTGACCACATCAGGTGTAAGACTAGCTAGCATACACAAACCACATTAGGTGAGTGAGACTAGCTAGCATGCACTGACCGCATCAGGTGTATGAGATTAGTTAGCATACACTGACCACCAGGTGTGTGAGATAAGCTAATATACACTGACCACATCAGGCGTGTGAGAATAGCTAGCTACCACTGACCACATCAGGGCATTGAGGTTAACTAGCATCCCCTGACTAAATCATGTGTTAGCATACACTGACCACAGCAGGTGTGTGAGATTAGTGAACATACACTGTCCACATCAGGTGTGAGTAACATACATTGACCACATCAGGTGTTTGAGATACGTTAGCATACAGTGACCACATCAGGTGTATGAGGTTAGCTAGCATACACTGACCGCACCGGGTGTGTGGGACTTGCCAGCATACACAGACCACATCAGGTGTGAGGTGTGTGAGATTAACTAGCATACACAAACCACATCAGGCGTGTGATATTAGCTAGCATATACAGACCACATTAGGTATGTGACACTAGCTAGCATACACTGGCCACTTCAGATGTGTGAGATAAGCTAGCATACACCTGGTGTGGTCAGTGCATGGTAGCTAATCTCACTCACAGTGTATGTTTATCATTTTAGACAGTTTATGTTAGCTAATATAACACATCTGGTGTGGTCAGTAAATGTTAGCTTATCTGAAACCCATGATTTAGTCAGGGTATACTAGCTTGTCTCACTCACCTAATGTGGTTTGTGTATGCAGACGCATACACTGACAACACCAGGTGTGTGAGATTCGCTAACATACACTGACCTCATCAGGTGTGAGACTATCCAGCATACACTGACCATCAGGTGTTTGAGATTAGCTAGCATACAAGCATATACTAACCACATCAGGCTGAACAGAAATGAGAGCATCATTAGAAAATACTAAAAAAACGCATTAAATGTGCGACATTACCTACCATACACTGACAAAATTAACTGTGTAAGACAAGCTAGCATACACTGACCGCACCGGGTGTGTGGGACTTGCCAGCACTAACCACATCAGGTGCGAGAATAGCCAGCATAGACTGACCACATCAGGTGGATGAGATTAGCTAGCATAAACAAACCACACCAGGTGAGTGAGATTAATGTGCGAGATTACATACCATACACTTACAAAATTAACTGTGTAAGATAAGCTAGCATACACCTGGTGTGGTCAGTGCATGGTAGCTAATCTCACACACCCGGCGTGGTCAGTGTATGTTATATTATCTGAAACACATGATTTATTCAGGGTATGCTAGTTAACCTCAACCCCCTGATGTGGTCAGTGTACGCTAGCTTATCTCACACATCTGAAGTGGCCAGTGTATGCTAGCTAGTCTCCCAACCTGATGTGGTTTGTGTTTGCAGACTAATCTCACACACTTTATGTGGTCAATGTTTGCTCGCTAATTTCACCCACCTGAGGTGTTCAGTGGTTGCTAGCTATTCTCACACGCCTGATGTGGCCAGTGTTTGCTAGCTAGTCTCACAACCTGATGGGGTTTGGTGATGCACACTAATCTCAGACACCTGATGTGGTGAGTGTATGCTGGCAAGTCTCACACCTGATGTGTTCAGTGTATGTTAGCTAGTCTCACACACCGAATGTGGTCAGTGTATGCCAGCTAGCCTCACAACTTGATGTGGTTTGTGTATTCAGACTAATCGCACACACCTGATGTGGCCAGTGTTTGCTAGCTAGTCTCACACACCGAATGTGGTCAGTGTATGCCAGCTAGCCTCACAACTTGATGTGGTTTGTGTATGCAGACGCATACACTGACAACACAAGGTGTGTGGGACTTGCCAGCATACCCTGACCCCATCAGGTGTAAGACTAGCTAGCATACACGGATCACATGAGGTGTGTGGTATTAGCTAGCATACAGTGACCACATCAGGTGTAAGATTAGCCAGCATAACCTGACCACATCAGGGGTTTGAGGTTAACTAGCATCCCCTGACTAAATCATGTGTTAGCATACACTGACCACCCCAGGTGTTTGAGATTAGCTAGCATACAGACACCACATTAGGAGTGTGAGACTAGCTAGCAACCACTGAACACCTCAGGTGGGTGAAATTAGCGAGCAAACATTGACCACATCACGTGTGTGAGATTAGTATGCATACACAAACCAGATTACGTGGGTGAGACGAGCTAGCATACACAAACTACATCAGGTGTGTCAGATTAGCTAGCATACAAGCATATACTAACCACATCAGGCTGAACAGAAATGAGAGCATCATTAGAAAATACTAAAAAAACGCATTAAATGTGCGAGATTACATACCATACACTTACAAAATTAACTGTGTAAGATAAGCTAGCATACACCTGGTGTGGTCAGTGTAATATTTGCTTGCATACACTGACCACACCTGGTGTGTGAGATTAGCTTACATACACTGACCCCATCAGATGTGGGACTTGCCAGCACTAACCACATCAGGTGGCTGAGACTAGCTAGCATACACAAACTACATCAGGTGTGTCAGATTAGCTAGCATACACTGACCATATCAGTTGAGTGAGATTAGCTAGCATACACTGACCACATCAGGTGTGTGATATTAGCTAGCATATACAAACCACATTAGGTATGTGAGACTAGCTAGCATACACTAACCACATCAGGTGTGTGAGATTAGCTAGCATACACAAACCACACCAGGAGCGTGAGATTAACTAGCATAGACTGACCACATCAGGCGTGTGAGATTAGCTAGCATGAGATTCGCTAACATACACTGACCACACCAGATGTGTGATATTAGCTAAAATAAACTGT
Source organism: Mizuhopecten yessoensis (assembly GCF_002113885.1). NCBI lineage: Eukaryota > Metazoa > Mollusca > Bivalvia > Pectinida > Pectinidae > Mizuhopecten > Mizuhopecten yessoensis. The sequence goes on from NW_018407364.1 coordinate 602,277, forward strand.
CCAAAATGATGAACATACACTGTCCACATCAGGCGTGTGAGATTAGCTAGAATACACAAACCACACCAGTTGAGTGAGATTAGCCAGCATACACTGACCATATCAGTTGAGTGAGATTTGCTAGCATACACTGACCACATCAGGTGTGTGAGATTAGCTAGCATACACTGACCATATCAGTTGAGTGAGATTAGCTAGCATACACTGACCACATCAGTTGAGTGAGATTAGCTAGCATACACAAACCACACCAGTTGAGTGATATTAGCTAGCATACACAAACCACACCAGGTGTGTGAGATTAACTAGCATACACTGACCACATCAGGTGTGTGAGATTAGCTAGCATACACAAACCACACCAGGTAAGTGAGATTAGCTAGCATACACTGATGACTTTTTTCCGCCAGAATTTAAAGTAGCGTTTAGCCTTGGTGTTTGACGGTTGCCCTACAACCCCATCCTCGATATCCACGGGTTACGGTCACTTTCGGTCTCCAGCGAAAGTGAGCGTAACTCCTGGATATCGAGACTGCTGCAACCGTCTGATAAGATGTATTTTTAGCTACGGTATATTTTAAGAGAGTGTAAATAAAATATGACATGGCAATACAATTTTTAATACAATTAAAATATCTTTTCATTGCCCATAACAACTATAGACCCTTCTGAAACAAAACTGAATTTAGCGTATATTACCTTTATACCTCTATTACTATCAATATGCCGAAAATTAGCGCAGGAACACATTCAATAAAATTTATTTTAGCCAGTAAAGTTAGTATACGTCGCTTGTCTAAAAACTATTTCCAGACTATTTTACTGACCAGTGTTTGTATCTTTAGAACGATTCGTACTTCACTTACTTAATGTTTAGTTTAAACATACTTGATTGCCAAAATAGTGACAACAGGATTGGGCACAAGTTATAACAACATTATTTATGCCCTTTCCTCAAATATATACATCAGATTTACAAACATGGCACAACTGGGTATCAAATAATATGTATAATAGTAGCATTACAACAACAGAAACAAAAAGAGAAAGAACAACATTGAACAGTCTCACAAATTGAGTATAGAAATAATTATAAAACGCCTTACGAATTAAAACATACCGCCGGTCTTTATGAAGTTTTGCACGTTACGAAAAATATCATTATTTTGTTGGGAAGACAGATCCGGAATACCAGATAACAATATATCTAAGGAGATTTCATTAACAAAATTTAGATTTTGAAACAATTCAAACCTCTGGTGTGTATAAACTGGACATTCACATGGAGATTCACAGACACAGGCGGGACTAACTACGATGTTGACTCTAAATAAATCATAATTTAGGGAACTGCAGCTGTACCTTCATTAAGTGTGAATGATATTTAGTTTTCGTTCACCATAACCAAAATACTTAATGTACAAGGACTGCCTGCGATTGTAATTATCAACAAATTACAGCTAATTACATTTGTTGAGGTCCACAGGGAGAAAATTAATGCATAGTTAGCATGACATTTTACAAGTATACAGATGACCTGATATTTAAATACGTGCTAAGCTGACCCTACAAAATCGGTGCAACATCAGCGGGGAAATATCATGGCTTGCAGTTATTAATTGAATGTGAATTACAGTGTATATTTGTTTCGGAAACGTGATTTCCATGATTGGGAGTGACCTTAATTAAGGTTTGAAATGCATCTTTTTAACCTTTTATGACGGTGTATGCAACACAGTTCCGTTCAAACATATTCCATTATAACACTGGGTTCGGTCCTAAATTCGGAATCCAAAAGACTAATCTTTTTGGAATTTCACAAGTTAATAGACTGTAATATTCTAATGTGCAATAGAAGGTTAAAAAAGTTTTAAAGGTCAAAGTCAAGGATAAGTTACTAAAAATAAACCGTTCGGGCACGGTCAGGTACATGGGCGTCGATTCCCAAAAGTTTGGGGACTTCTGGTTTTTACCTCGTTTCTTCTTGTTACGTACCATCATAGATGTTAAAATGAAGTCTTTATATTAGTATATGAATTTGCAAACAAAACACCAAAGAAATTATTTAATTTAAATAAGCTATGTTACCTAATTGTCAAACAGTCCGTTTTGCTCGAACAAGGTTCTATTTTCTAAGGTTATCGCCTTTTTTGGGCGACAATTGTGATTCCAAAAACATTCGGAAATTTCCGTCGCAGATTTGACGTCACGTCTTGACTTAAAGACCCGAACAGGTTCCCATTGGAAAAGGCGGCTCTGCATCGGAGAAGGGGATTCCCTGTAGTAATCACGGTGTCCATCCGTCTGTCCTTTCGTCCACACTTTCGTTTCCAGATATATTATCAGAATCCCATAGACTAATCTTTTTGATATTTGACATGTTGATAGTTTAAAACATTCCTAAGGTCACTGTTACTAAAATCAAAGCAATGGATACGGTCTTGATTTCGGAATCCAAAAGACGAATCTTTTTGAAACTTTACATGTTGATAGACTATAATATTTAGATATGCAATAGAGATTTAAAATGTTTCTGAGGTCAAAGCCAAGTTACCAAGAATAAACCGTTTGGGCACGGTCAGACACATGGCGGGGCCCTTGCTGACCTGACCGTTTTCTTATTCTTGTTAATTGGGGAATTTTATTTTTCTTCTTCTTCATCATCTTCTTCTCCCCTCCCGGCAGTTTCTCAAAATTAAATGAAACTTGGCATTAATATTGGTTGGCATATGTAGATATTTAAAACACATTCGTTTTGGGCACTGCGCATCCAAGATCGCTGCGGCGGCCGCTGATTGGTCGAAACTTATATATTAACCGATTTCGCTCAAATTTGGTATGTATGTTTATTATAACATTACGAACAGTACGGTGGTTTTTGGGGACTTCTGTTCGAACCCCGTTACAATTAATTTGAACTTGTTGTTATGCCGGACTTTTATCTAATGGCTGAAAAACAGACATGTAATGTATGAGCATATAGATATAAGAGATAACCTCCAAAGGGAAACAGGTTTGTGTGATTTAATCTAAAAATCGAAGTACAATGTGATTGTCACTGTGTGCTTTATAAATGAATCATGTGAGTTCTTAGAACCATCAATGGAATACCAGGAATCGACCATTTTGTTTATTAGTGTCTATTGATATCAATCGGGGAATCGTCGGCACTTTCCTTTCTCGTTTACGGAAAGTGCCGACGGTTCCCGATCGTACTGGTATTTGTTTTGGGATGTACACCGGTTTCTGGAATAAAAGTTGGAAGAAGAATCCATTTCAAGAACTGTAAGTCCTGTTTTTCATTTTCTCACTTTTTTCAATACACTGCAAGCAAAATTATCTATGTTTGTATAATATGTTATTGGTACCGAGACCTGAGACACTTTGAGTTAGCAATAACTTTATTCATGTGGGTACATAGTGAGTTGAGAAACTACTAGGCCCAGTTTTAGTGACTTTGTTTCCTGCACAACAAGATAAAATTACGTTCTAACTTCCGGAAAAGCTCAAGGCTGACTTCCGGAAAGCCGAGTGGCTCTTGAAAGCCGGAACCTAGCCCGGCCAACCAGGGTCTTTTGGGAGCGTTCTCCAGCACACTAGATATATATTCTAAATTCGAGATAGAAAGTTAAGCGCATTTTCATTGGAAATAGAAGATGTTAACATCTTATCTCCACGAAATTCCAAAGCAGACACATCCCATCACAAGGTTTGATTTGCTTGTACATTCCCGTATTCCGGTTCAAAGACTGTGTTGTACCGATTTGAATATTTGATAATCATGAAAGTATGCCTGCTACACTTCTTAAACTCAAGTACATTTGTCATCATTTATTATTAAATATTTGGAGAAGTTGTAGGTATATGGTGAATAAGGTGTATTATATGGATATACAAAAACATTGTTTGTTTGTTTGTTTATTTGTGTGTTTGTTTGCATGGGGGTTGACGTCATCGCGACATCCAAAGTCATAGGAAGAAGTGTGCCTGGGTAGGCACCACCGAAAAGAAAGGCCGGATAGGTGAGAAAAGAAAAGGTGAAGATTTTTAATGTTGAATTGGGGCGGCAAATCTTGGTTTCTTCAAGGGCCTAAGCAGAAGACACATCACAAGATATAAACAGGAAAAAGAATAGCGTGCTTCCACCGGGGATCGAACCCTCGATCTCCAGATTCCTAGTCAGACGCTTTACCACTTGGAGCTAAAGGGATTCCCTCTAGCTCCGAAGCTAGAAGGCGACCTTAATCCTATGTACAATTACAACCTGCCACACTACTCCCCCCTTTTTAATTGTGTTTGCCCTCGAACACCACAACCCAGGTTCTAACTCCCTGTCACCACAGAGAGGGCCATAGACACCATTTTTAATAGGAAAGAGAATAGGGTGCTTTCATGGGGATCGAACCCTCGATCTCCAGGTTCCTAGTCGGACACGCTACCACTGAGGTGAAGAGAAAATTCCCTGTAGCTCCGAAGCTAGAAGGCGACCTTAATCCTATGTACAATTACAATCTGCCACACGTGTAAAATAAACTTTTATATCATATGTGTATTGACAGACGAGCCGAGTACCTGTAGACACAGATGGGAGATTGCGATTCTGCAGGGGCCCATATAAGTCGCCTCTTATGATAACGACATGCACTGGGGAAGTTTTTCCCGAGCCTGCAGAGGTCAAAATGTTGCTATTCACTCTAAGTAGAAATCACTTAAGCAATGCTTAATATAAGAGAACTATAAAAAACACTCGAAACCGACACATTGAGTCTATCCAGCGTAACGTATACACACACATATATATATATATATACTTCGATACAATATACAATTGAACTGCAAACTTCCTGGTCACTGATACCAAATTTACTTAATTAATGTATATAATATACGTACGTTATATGACAGACATAGTTTAACGAATTGCTGTTAATATTTCTTATATTTTTTTTATTAATTTGAAATAAAATTACGATTTCGAACGATATAATAGATGAAGTATGCAAAGATTTGTTCATCATATTCTCGAAATATATTCTAGATCCTTTATGCATAAGGTGACATGACTCATCTCCCTTATAAATGTTTTATAAATAAAAGAATCGTCTCTCTGCGAAGGTAGGAAATTATCGTTGCCTTGGTATTCTTATGAAAGCTTTTCAAACTTCATTTTAGAATATGTTAGGAAAAACAGGAATTTCTTTCAAAAATTTTCATTAAGCACACGATGTGTATTTTGATAAACAGTTCCATGTATACTCACTAACTCAGTAATATGAAACGTTTTGGGGCTGAATCAAACCCGAAATTTAAAACGAAACTTTAATTGCCACCTACAAGGTTGTAAACCATGTGTTTCTTACTTGTATAACGAAGCCAATTGAAATACAGCAATAACCGGTTCAAATCTGTCATCAGTGTTTACACACAGGCTTTACTCTGTCCTTGTGAAAAACACTTTTGAAATGTCGTGTAATGGGGTATAAGGAACGACAACTCTGGGTAGATTGAGCTGTTATAAGAAGCCAATCGGGAACCGTCTGCAGTACACGAAAAAATATTTTTAAAGTATTTTTTAAAGCATTTTCTCGTTTACGGAAAGTGCCGACGGTTCCCGATTGACAAGCAGCGTGTCGGACAACCCTTTAATGTTATATATAGTTTGTGTCTGTGCTTGATGTTCATGTATCTAATCCAGTTAGACCTCGTAGGCTCGTTGTCCAGTAATATCAAAGCATTGTTAGATTGCAACCTCAATAAGTTTTCTCCGATTCCCTCCCCTTTTTCCTGTTTAAAAGCACACGTGGCGTATTGTCTGAAATTGCAATGAAAGTGATTTAATGTATTTTTTTATAGTTCAATAATTTATCGATAGCTAAAGTACTTTACATATTTTGGTTAGGCTTATATTGTTTAACGTCCTATAATAACATCCAATGCTATTTAAGGACGTGCCTCCATGCATGTGTGTTATGAAAGCGTGCAAGTATGTGTGCTGGAGACAGGGTATGTTGGTGTACTTGCCTCCTTGTAATAGTGCGGGTCTGATGCCGACTTTATAGTGCTATCTCACTGAAACACCACGCCGAAATCACCCCGCACAGCATTCCGCCCGGTCACATTATACCTGACAACGGGTGAACCACCATAACTACCATTATTAAGGATTTTGATATGTCCCGGCCTGGTGACAGAACCCATTGCCTTCCTCACCTCGGCGAACGCTCAACATCAAAGCCAAAAGTGATGTATTGCCAAGCTAGACGCTAGAAAATAAAAGGAAGTTAGAAGTAGAAAGAAAGATAAAGATTCCAAATGTTGCAATGGTTGCAGAAGATTTATTTTGGTCGCTTAATTCTGTGTCCCCAAGTAGGCAGATCCCCAAGTAGGGAGCGCAAAAACTAAATCCCCAATTCTGGGGTCGCTTTTTAGTTGGCGTGGGTGGTCGGGTAGTGCAGTGGATGGCACACTTGTCTTTCAACAAGGCTGCCGGAGTTCGATTCCCCGATCGGACGTGAAAGACGGTATGGGGATAATTACCTGCCCGACCACATGGGTTTTCACCGGGTACTCCGGTTTCCTCCCACAATAAGACCCCGCGCGCTAACATCCGGGACAACAAGAGTGATTAATATAAGTTTGAAATAGCACGTGCCATGTAAAATAAATAAAGTTTATATACATGTATGTAGTTGGCATTCATAGTCAATGTGAATACCAAATGGAAATGCTATAATAAATTCCCGTTTGTATTTGTACTGCCATACTCCAAAAACGGTCTTACCACGGACTTAGATAATCTAATTCCGTGGTCTTACTATGATTTTGATTTTGGAACATGTTCTTATTTCCCCGTGCAGTGTGTTTGTGTAATTCACATTGCACTACATTTTTTTTATAGATATAGATAGAGCATTACATTTACCAGAGTGAAAAGTCGTTTCCCACGATTTCTCCGATCAGAGACATATATAAAATAGTAGTATATTTTTTTTTATGTCCGCTCCGCAGTCTTCAAGTTTTCCATCAGCCTCACCAGTCACAGTCTAAAAGTCAACTCAGATCTTCAGCCCATGAAATGGACAAGATTCAGTCCTTGCATTCTAATAAAGCATGTTCCAAGTGATGCCTGGTAGCATTTAGTATCATAATTGCGGTACTGTATGTATCGATCGTGTATAATTATAAATATTAGTGTCCCCAGCTGCTGCGTGTACTTTTAAAAATAAAGGTTCAATATTCCAAGGACCCCTCCTCTGAAATGCCTACAGGGTAGGATTGCGCTGTGAAACATGGACACGTTTTGAAATGACACTTTTCTGAAAATCAATGAAGGATGGAAACTTTCTAATTCCGTGCTTTATCCAAGAAGGAGTAATGTGTTATGAATAATAAATGAAAACTTGTCATTTTCAGAGCTCGAGGAGGGAAACAATCGATACAGCGCATTCCAGCGGTTTTGGTCAGTCAGTAAAACTGTGTCAGACATAATATCTCCTAAATAAACACTAGAAATATACTAAGTTCCTGATTAATTTTATAAAGTTTGACAACGAGTACGGGTTATTTTAGTTGTGTCCCTTGGATGGGATTATGAACATTCTCTTCAACAGGTGTCGCTTACTCAATACATTTTCTGCTCTCGCTGTACGAAAGAGTTCTCGACAACAATGTACACAACCTGCCAGCACTTGTATTTTGACAAAATGGAACAAGAGGATTACAGGACACGTGAGCAAATATTTACACTATTCTTGTTTATTTTTTATGCCACGTTAGCTGCGCTAACACCCTGTCTCATACCAGAATTGATAGTGGGGTAAAACAGAGTCATGAAACAAATAAGTGATTATATTGACCAGCACAGCTTCGTAGACACTTGTACTGTACCGTCACTGAACGATAGTTTTGCATATGTAAATTATCCCAATATGTTGTAATTTATCAACTTAAACACATTTTCACTGTCTTCATCTTCACCATATTTTCCAAAATTATTTGCCCTACTTTTAGTACCTCTTGAGTCAGATAATTGGTCTTTACAACTTGAAAAGGGTCATTTATAAAAAAATTAACCCATTCATTTGCATAAAGAAAAGGCCTCATTTAAATCTGTTACCTTTTTTACAGATTACTGTAAGTGAAATATATAAATCTAAGGAATCAATAACTGTAGGAAAGGTTCTGTTTGAGTCACAGTGGGATGATATATATGTATTGATATTTCCCATGGCACATTTTAAATATGGTCAAAGAGACTCATCTAACGGATAAAAATATTGTTACAGAGACAAACACATCTTATGTTTAATATAGTGTAATATTCAATCGCAACAAGCTCAGGGTAGGTAGGTATACCTATTTGTTTGTGTCTATCGGTTTCTCCCGAACAGTGGGCTTCTTCAGGACAATTTTTATGATCACGTTTACCCCTAAAGTACTAATAATTGAACAGTTATGTTTTATATAAGTGTAGTAGAACTGAATTGGGTCGATCGTCGGTGACCAGGTAGCTCAATTGGTAGAGCTTCCGTCTAGAGTTTGAAGGGTCCCGGGTTTGAACCCCGATCTGGCCATTACATTTTCTCTTTCTCCTGTTACAAAATTGGTGAGCTTGCCAACCTTTGTTTCAAGCAATGGGATTACGCTGAGCAAGGGGATACCTAAACTTGGGTTGTAAATAGTTGTGTCTTCGGGGGCATGAATTAGAAAAAGGAGGGAGGAATGTAGTGGAAAAGGACTGGGTTGTTTGTTGGCGACCAGAGTTTGGAGGGTCCCGGGTTCGAATCCTGGTCAGGTCGTTACATTTTCTCTTTCTACTGCATGTTGCATAAGAAATACAAATTTCATTGTTTGCTCACATGAGCTGTCAGACTACATATCTATAATGAGCAGGAATACATGTACAACCTTTATCACACACAAGCACACCCTTCCACATCATATGCCGGTTCTAAAGAGGTTCACATTGTTAGATGGGCTTGAGTAGAAATTTCTAAACCTGTAACTTGCTTGGTTGTGTTGTTAATTATATATTATGTCTGTCATCCCTAGGATGGTTGTAACGGCGTAAGAATTATTTCCCGGATATTAGATAAATTGATATACATTGTTGTATGATAATAAGTAATGATCCTTTTTGATAATCATTTTTTTATGCAAGATGATTTATGTTGCAGCTCCCTTTTATCAAAGGAAATGAAATAGTCTGAATCTGAGAGATGTCTGCACCCCGGAGGGTACAACGTGACAAAAGGTAAAGTGAAACATCTATATGTGATTGTTATGACCTCACAAGTAAATTCTCTACACGAATATCAAAAGAAAAGATTATCTTTATCGAGTACTGCACAGAGTAGAAGACTAGAAGTAGTTATGAATAACTAGGGCTGCAACGATATATCGTGATATTTTGAATACAGTACGCTACACAATATTTTTTGGGAGGTTATGATGCACCTACAATTTTTTTTGGCGTTTCTGAATTTAGTCAACTCATATCCGTTCCAACATGACGAGTGACAGCTCCAACTTAGCAAGTTGGCATGCACGTCGAAACACAACAAGTGTGTGAAACTTTAATTTAAAGCCATTATATCCATTCTAGACCAAGTCTTTTTCCAGCTGTAATTTTGCCATTAAAAATTTGCATCACATCTTTTCTCTTTCCTTCTACTGTAACTATATGTATCTTGTTACGTATTGTACCATGACCACAGTATCGTGACTCATATTGTATTGTCATGTTCGTGTATCTTTGCAGCCCTGTGGATAACTGTACATAATGAGTAAGGATAGTTACATAATAAACTGTCTGTCCATGGGTTGTAACGAGAAACTCACGGTATTTTGTTAGGATAGTTAACAAACATGCAGTTTGTCTGTAGTGAGTATCAACAATGTGAGTATCAACGATAGATGGAAAGATGACGTGCTGTTTGTAGTTAAGGACTGTCTGTAATGATATGTATACTTTCACAATGATGTACTGATCAGGGTTCAAACTAAGAAGTTAAGAACAAATGATGAGATGGTCAATTGTACATTTAAATTGGAAGTCAATTGGCCCTACCATTCACTTTTTATCCTCTTTGCTTTTAAATAAAAAGGAAAGAAATTTCATCTCACAAAGAAAAAAATCACTGGCCTGGACCAGCACCTTAGTAGACACTTGTGGACAAGAGGAGACCTTATTGATATACATGACAGCTTGTGTTGTAGACTTGATAACCTGAAGAAGGAGAGTGTGAAGTTGAACCAGGATGTGGAACACATGCAGGATGCATTGCTGCTACATCAACGTTTCCAGGAGAATGAAGACTCCACCATTAAGGGCATAATCAGGTATAGTATTCATACAATCAGTTGCATTTTGCGAGAATATTTATTTTTGAGTTAACTGTTGACTGCTAATTTAAATGTTTCACAAGTAATATATTAAGACATGGAAAGAAGCATTTTCCCTCTCCTTTTACAGTGGTGCCTGTGACCAACCCTTGTTTCAAGCACGGGATGTACACTTGGCAAGGGGATACCTGAACCTGGGTTGTAAATAGTTGTCTACGGGGGCGAAGGCTAAGAAAAAGGAGGGAGGAATAAAGCAGAATTGGACTGGGTTGATCGTCGACAACTAGGTAGTTCAATCGGTAGAGCGTTCGTCTAGAGTTCAGAGGGTCCCGGGTTCGAACCCCGGTCTGACCGTGCATTTTTTCTCTCCTGTTACACCTGTATCATTTACTTCTACTTAATATTAGATACATGTCTGATATGTATATGTCAATACCAGTAATTGTACCAAATTATAAAAATCTGGGTACTTATTCTGTTGGTGTTACTTTCAGGAAAGAGATTGGTGGGCCAATTTGGCAGCATGGTGGAGCGGGAAAGTTGCGGACATATAAGTCTACAAGGGACCTTGATGATCCCAATGGGATAGGCACTCCGAAGACAAAGGCTAAAGAATCAGGTCGTTTCAAGGTTACTAAGAAAGCCAATGACAGGAATGAAACAAATGACATTAAATACAGTGCCTCAAATTGTGGTTCCAAACCTTCTAATACGAACAGTCCATACAAACCTGCAGGGAATAGACTTAACGACGAAAAGAACTCCAGTGAAAATAATAATGATATGGATAGATTTAAGGTCAAAAGTTCAGCAAGGAGGGATTTGTCTCCAGAGTTTGAGTGTCCTGGGAATACAAAACAAGAAGAGGATGCAGAGAGTAGAACAATCGGAAATTATGACTGGCAAAAAATGGAGATATTAAAAACAAAAGTGATAAAGAAAGCCAGTGCGAATGTGATCACGCGGAAGAAATCAGCAGTAAAATCCAAAGATAAAATTTCTGAGAACAGGAAAGTTCCATCAGAAAATGTTTTGTCAAATACGTTGGGAAGAGGGAAAAATACTCCAGTGAAATCTCGACGAGAAAATAGTAGAGAGAGAAAAAGGGAAAGTGTAAATGTAGAGACATTACAAAAACAAAGTCATAAACAACAGACAAAAACACTTGAAACTCAAGCACCTAGAAATTCACTGGAACTTGAATCTGATGTCAATCAAAAAGAACCTCATAGACTGACCAGTCCCAAGTTTCCAAAGCAGACTAACCGAATTTTCGTAGGTGATGATGACTCTGGAAGTAGGTCACCATTGGGAACAGACAGTCCAACTATCCCTAAATATAACACCGATTCACAGTCACTTGTTACGAGTGAAAAACAGTCGCCAAAATGTGATCCAGATGTACATCTATGGTTACGAAGACTTGGATTACTAGAAGAGGAAAAATATGTCCAGATTTTTGCCAAAAATGAAATTGACATGGAAGAATTGGTACTGCTTTCTCCGAAACATTTGAACAAACTTGGAGTGGTTGCAGTTGGAGCATTTAACAAAATTGTACGAGGAATTGAGGAACTACAGCAAAAACCCAGTTGGACTGATGACACGGCAATGTCGGTGAAGTCAAATAAAACATGGTCGCATTGGGAAATAACTACAGCAGAACACTGTCCCTCGGTGTCCGAGAACGACTGGGACCCTAGTCAGGAAAGTCATCCACTATCACCAACACCATGGCAGAATAAATCTATGCAAGTCCCCAAGGGTGTAGGTGATGGAAACAAACTGTTAGAAGTAAGAAGTATGAACGGCCAAGATTTTACCTCGGATAAAATGAGTTCTCATTCATCTGAATCGAACTATTTTGACAAAATCATACTTTTCGAACATGAATCTCACAATGAAAAGTTCAAACCTATGGATGAAGGCGGTGGTAAAAAGGAGACGAAAAAGCTTGACATTAATGGAAATAGAAGAACTTTGTGTCGGTCAAACAGTTTTCATTCTAGATCTTCAACGTCAAAGCCACCAGTGAAACGAGAACAGGAGAGGACTAGTAAAAAAGATGCTGAGAAAAATTCAGATAAGAAAAGTAGCCAGGGTAAGTTACCATCTCGACCAAGGTCAAGGTCACTCTCTCGACGTGGAAGTGTGAGTAAAAATGATGGGAAAGCTCCAACATCTTCTGTAACAACAAAACAGAAAACAGCTTATCAGCAAGATTTGGCTAAAGTGGTCACTGTTGATGCAAGCAAACAACAAAAGAAATCTGCTGGTAATTATATCAGTTTGAGTAGTAGCTAGTGTGACTTATAGAGTATATAGCTAGTGTGACTAATAGAGTATATAGCTAGTGTGACTTATAGAGTATAAAGCTAGTGTGACCTATCACTGTGTATGTAGTTGGTGTGACTTATCACAGTGCATATAGTTGGTGTGACTTATCACAGTGTATATAGCTAGTGTGACCTATCACAGTGTATGTGTAGTTGGTGTGACTTATCACAGTGTATGTAGTTGGTATGACTTATCACAGTGTATATAGTTGGTATGACTTATCACAGTGCATTTAGTTGGTGTGACTTGTCACAGTGTATATAGTTGGTGTGACCTATCACAGTGTATGTATAGCTAGTGTGACTTATCACAGTGTATATAGCTAGTGTGTCCTATCACAGAGTATGTATAGTTGGTGTGACTTATCACAGTGTATGTAGTTAGTATGACTTATCACAGTGTATATAGTTGGTGTGACTTATCATAGTGTATAAAGTTGGTATGACTTATCACAGTGTATATAGTTGGTGTGACTTATCATAGTGTATAAAGTTGGTATGACTTATCACAGTGTATATAGTTGGTGTGACTTGTCACAGTGTATATAGTTGGTGTGGCTTATCACAGTGTATATAGCTAGTGTGACCTATCACAGTGTATTTAGTTGGTGTGACTTATCACAGTGTATATAGTTGGTATGACTTATCACAGTGTGTTTAGTTGGTGTGACTTGTCACGGTGTATATAGTTGGTGTGACTTATCACAGTGTATATAGCTTGTGTGACCTATCGCAGTGTATATACAAATGTAGTTTGTGTGACTTATCACAGTGTATATAGTTGTTGTGACTTATCACAGCGTATGTAGTTGTTATGACTTATCACAGTGTATACAGCTGGTGTGACCTATCACAGTGTATATAGTTGGTGTGACTTGTCACAGTGTATATAGTTGGTGTGGCTTATCACAGTGTATATAGCTAGTGTGACCTATTACAATGTATGTATAGTTGGTATGACTTATCACAGTGTATATAGCTAGTGTGACCTATCATAGTGTATTCATAGTGTATGTATAGTTGGTGTGACTTATCACAGTGTATATATCTAGTGTGACCTATCACAGTGTATGTATAGTTGGTGTGACTTATCACAGTGTATATATCTAGTGTGACCTATCACAGTGTATGTATAGTTGGTGAGACCTATCACAGTGTATGTATAGCTAGTGTGACTTATCACAGTGTATATAGCTAGTGTGTCCTATCACAGAGTATGTATAGTTGGTGTGACTTATCACAGTGTATATATCTAGTGTGACCTATCACAGTGTATGTATAGTTGGTGTGACTTATCACAGTGTATGTATAGTTGGTGTGACTTATCAGTGTATATAGCTAGTGTGACCTATCACAGTGTATTTAGTTGGTGTGACTTATCACAGTGTATATAGTTGGTATGACTTATCACAGTGTATTTAGTTGGTGTGACTTGTCACAGTGTATATAGTTGGTGTGACTTATCACAGTGTATATACTTTGTGAGACTTACCACAGTGTATGTATATAGTTTGTGTGACTTATCACAGTGTATATAGTTGTTGTGACTTATCACAGTGTATGTATAGTTGGCATGACCTATCACAGTGTATATAGTTGGTGTGACTTATCATAGTGTATATAGTTGGTGTGACTTATCACAGTGTATATAGTTGGTATGAATTATCACAGTGTATATAGTTGGTGTGACCTATCACAGTGTATGTATAGTTGTTGTGACTTATCACAGTATATATAGTTGGTGTGACCTATCACAGTGTATGTAGTTGGTGTGACTTATCACATTGTATGTATAGTTGGTGTGACTTATTACAGTGTATATAGTTGGTGTGACTTACCACAGTAGATTTAGTGTGTGTAGCTTTTGTAGGTATATTACTTATGTTACTTTAATGCTGTGCCTTTTTGCTGAAAAAGATAATCCATAACTTTATTCCATGATTTGCATGATACAAGGTGTAAAGAGTTTCTTGAAAATCCTATAAAAATAGTTTATATAGTTAGGATATATTTATCCTGAAAATATTGATACACTGCTACCAGCATAAAGTTACAAAATGTGAAGGGCGAATTTGACGCTGATATAGATTTAACGAGTGAAGTGCGAAAGTTTTGACGGTGCAAAGGTTTCCAAGTAGTTTTTTGTGATGTAGATTTTGGATGAGAAATTGAAGCTTAGGGATAAATAGGGAACATCATCCGAATGGTTTCTAATTAAAGAAACAAGTTTGGTCTATAGTTGGATGAAAAATATAAGGAGGATGAAAATTGTTTCTTTAACCCTTAATTTATAATTGTATCAACAAACTACACAAACACTATATATATATCAGAAACCAAACATTTTATTACCGGGTAGATACAACTTATTTGGTGTACATTTTTTGGTGCAACTTTTCTGTTCATTTCTTAAATATATCTTAAACAACCAAGTATTACTATTTTTTTATCACAGCTATTAATGCAGCAGCTCGGAGACTTGAAGAAAAACAGAAAATGGAAAAGGATTATGAAGAGAAAGAGCAGAAATCAAGAGAAAGGCGAAAACAACAAAGGGATGAATTAGCCGCCAAGCATTTATCTAGAGAAAAAAGCCGGGTAAACAAAGTTTAATTTTACTTTACAGAGATGACAGAACTGTAAGTTTTCTGTCACTGATTGTATAGAGAGATAATGGTTGATTTTTGTCTTGCCGTCATGAGGTAGCGGAAGCGAGACTAAAGTTTTGCTTTTCTGGCAACGACGGCGGCGCCAACATCAAGTTATGCGTTTAAGTTAGTTTCACTGAAAGTATAAGTGCTAGACCAACCAAACTTGGACCATAGATGCATCTTAGGCAGTACAGCTCAACCCATGCATCAAATGCTGGATGCAGCCTACCTTTCATGGTCCGTTGACTTTGTCAGCATCTCCATCAACATTCAGGTTTTTGCATTTAAGTAATTTCTCTGAAAGTATAAGTGCTAGACCAACCAAACTTGGACCATAGATGTATCCTAGGTAGTACATCTCAACCCATGCATCAGATGCTGGATGCAGCCTACCTTTTATGGTCCATTGACTTTGTCAGCATCTCAATCAACATTATTTTTTTTGCGTTTAAAATAGTTTCTCTAAAAATATAAATGCTAGACCAACCAAACTGTACATGTGCATTGATGGTCAAAGCGGGGCACAAGCGAGCCGTATCAATCCGAATGGCTTGTATAGAAACTATACATGTGCATTTAATTACATTACATTTAGAGTTATAATCATGTGATCATGGTTCTTAATATGAATGCAGACAAATTAAATAACACACATTAGTGAATTATGAATATTTGTCTGCAGTCCTGTTCACACAATTATATAGATATAATTCTAAACAGAATGCAGTTCAATACTTATATTTATAATTTCCATTTGTTTAAAAATAAATCAATATTTAAATTTTATTTTTCCTCTTAACATTTAAAAAAGTTATTAACAAATGAAAAAAACCAATTGACCGCCATCTGATCGGTTGTGATGATGACGTCACAATTGTAATGACGTCGTAATCATCAGTAATTCAGATTCATGGTCTCATGAATGACAGCCACCCTTGGTAGGTTTACAGAGCAGATGTAAAGATTTGTCTATTGTCTGTTTATATAGAGAGTAGAGGAAGAGGAAGGGGATGACATGGCCCACATACAGCAATGGGCTACTGATGTCACCAACCACACTCTGGCAGATCTCCTGACGGTCAGCGTGCTGGACACTGGATGTCATACAGGTCAGTTCCTCTGGTCAAAAAAACGTTAACAGTATAGTCATAACTTATGTGATAATGCTTAAATTCTAATTTGATAGGTCAGTTCATATTTTGTCATGGTTGAAATACATTTGAAAGAGACCATACATGCAGGTCAGTATCATATGTCAAAGGTCATTGGGATGGACACTAATGTAAATAAAGTCTTGATAATTCAGTCATCTTCATTCCCAAGAACATCTGAGTTTTAAAATAAATGATTACAGAGACAATGGTAAAAAAAAGAATCCGAAACACTGGCTGGGTAAGTAGTAGGCTAACTTGATTAGTATGATTACTGATAGGAGGATTTAAATGTTTAAATGAATTTCATATCAAAATGTTGACTTGTTGCTGTAGATGAACCAGATGCTACCGGACTTGCCAGTGTTTTGAAGGAGGAAGGAGCCAGGCCGTCCTACAGTAGGCGTACTCCGAAATTGTCCAGTAGACAGAGTCTGGCTGTGCCTCCAAGCACGAGTGAGATCACCAAGGATGACCCAAGTAAGCCTTGCTGTCACTCATTTCCATGGCTAGAGTTGGGGAATAACCCTACCCGACTCTGTGCTCATAGATTTGGGGCAGTATATCATGATTACACTGTTTCAAATTGATTAAAGGAGACACAGAGCGAAGTTGATAAAACAGATATTTGCGAGATTATAATCACAATATATAATCTGCAATAATGTCAAAACACAGTAGGGTTATGCCCTTCCTAATTCATATCAGCTTAAAACATCGAACAAAATTGATGATCTGGGTCATTCTTCTGTGGAAAAGTGACGTCAGTAACATTCTTAGTGAGATAGAACTACATTGATCAACACTGGTTCAAGCTTATGTTCATCACATCATTAATAATCAATATCTTGATATGTCGGGGTCAGTTGTTTGGGCTGTTGACATCATGAACAATAGCCATCTGCGCTTCATACTAGTACTAAAATGAGAAATGGGAATGGTACATCATGTTTGTATGGTCACAGAATATTTTGATTAGCCAATCAAATTCCATGTTACATCTAAAACGAATTAAATATAAGGATATGTGATAGATACTAGATATATATCTCCTTCGCAGAAGAGTTCTACATTGTTTATTAATGCCACAACACTAAAATGACACACTATTCAGAAGGGGTGAAGGGGAGTCTTCCTCAATGTCTATAAGTTTGTGGGTTCTAAGCACAGACGTCATTTCACATTTTATTGGTTAAATATCCATGATGAGGATATCTCAATTTCTCAAAAGAAAAGAGGCAAAAAAAAAACCCCATACATATACTACTGCAGTGTGTATACAGTGGTGTATTTTGTTGTTTTGTGTTTAGATAAGCTCCTGGTGTCATCCTCGCTGAGAATTGCTTCCCGGCCGCCAAGACACAGCACCACTAAGCAGGGGTCATCGACTGCTGTTAGAGACCTGGAACAGCAGGTAAATACTTTTTTTCCCCCCAAAATGGTATTTTTGTGAAATATTGAAACATTAACAAAAATAAATTTCTTGTAGATGAACTATTATTTTCTAGCTGTACATGTATAGGTAGCAGAGTACAGTAGCGTACGGTGGCCATGGGTGATATTTTTATACAATTAATAACTCCTGTAATATAACATGTATCAAAATTTATAAAAAAAATCAGCACTAAAATTGGCATATACATGATGAAGTGGACTATGTGGGCTTCATAATTAAAAAAAAATAACAAACGAATTTGGTTTGAGACTACAATTTTGGGCATTTACAAATCTGTGACTACACAACAAAAGCTAGCTTTTCATGTAGTCTATTTTTGTACTCAGCACATGTGTAAATATTGTGAAAAATCCACCGGAATGACCTATGCTAAAACGTGAGTATTTCTGTTCCCGAGTAGGCGATATTTAATTTCAGACAGGTTTTAAGATAAACAATTCTACTTTTGGGGGTCAAATTCTGGGTTAAAAATCATGATTTTTTGCATATTTTGGTGTTTTTTGATGTGGTAACCATGGTTTTCAGAAGTCCCAAATTTGGGGAAATCACTTTTTCAAAAAAATAATGTTCTTCTAAAAACACCTATTCAAAATGTAGTTTATAAATATATATATATATTTGTAGATGTGTTGTGCAGGATGAATCCGCTATCCATGTTTATCCGAGACATGCCCTTTATTTTTAGGGTCAAGCCATTTCTACTGTACTCTGCCACCATACGTGTTCCTTTAATTCTGACACACAAAATTTTTGAAAATGTTAAAAGTTAGAAATTCTGAGTTCACTTTTTGTAAAGCTTACCAGGCCCTAGCTTCTAGTTGGGGAGGGGGGTGGGGGCTTTTGACACTTGTTCCCACCCACTTACAATGCTGCTGAATGCTGCTGAAAATAAACAATGTGAATATCTTTCAGTCATTCAAATGAGACATGACATTTTATTAAAAAAACCTCTTTTAGATTCCTTTTTTTATGTAAATTGATATAAAAATGGAGGATATATAATCAGGTTCATTAGGTCTATTTGTATTTGGTAAAATTATACATTCGTCCCCATGTCAGATCCAGTCCCTCCAGGATCGTGCGATGTCCGGGGAGCTCATCACCATGGATCTTGTCCGAGATCTTCAGAACCGATTGGTCCAGGTCGAGGCTCAAGTGACCGATCAGGAAAATTTCGATCAGCTTTCAAAATCTCACAGAAAAACCCCATCTACCTCTGTCACAAAGTCAAATCTAGAGAATCATATCGTAACAAGATTGAACTTGAGTGACATTATGTCGAATTCAAATGTTGATGAAAATGTTTCAAAATTGAGACAAGGGGAGGAAACTAGCTTGTTTGAAGACACTGTGACAGTAGATCTACACAGCAACGAAAGTGAAGATGATATTGAAGAGGATTTTAGTTTGATGAAAGAACAAATGAAAGTAAGGAATTCATACCTGGGAAATACAAAGTCGTCCACAGTTTCCATGACAATGAGTAAAAGAGCACTACTGACAGAGATCAAGAAGGAAAAAGCACAACACAGAAAACAAATTAGGTAAGTCAAATTTTAGGTAAAAAACATGTTAATATAATGTTTCACCCAATTGTGCCTAAGGTTGAGGATATCAACATGAGGCTTGCAGAGTTTTTGTCAATTTAAGTATCTTTCCATAAAAGTTGGGTTCTCCATTTCATTCCCAAAGAGGAAAAGATTCTTTTTCTCTTATTCATATTTGCAATTTTGACATTGCATCAATACATAATTGACATGACATCATGAAATTGTTATGACTGGGAACAACTTCATCGAAAACCTAGGGCACGACTCATGTAATCTTACATCCCTGCGGGGATGGGATGGAGAGATTTAAACCCTAGGGCACGACTTATGTAATCTTACATCCCTTGGGGGATGGGATAGAGACATTTAAACCCTAGGGCACGACTTATGTAATCTTACATCCCTTGGGGGATGGGATAGAGACATTTAATCCCTAGGGCACGACTTATGTAATCTTACATACCTTGGGGGATGGGATGGAGAGATTTAAACCCTAGGGCACGACTTATGTAATCTGACATCCCTTGGGGATGGGATGGAGAGATTTAAACCCTAGGGCAAGACTTATGTAATCTTACATACCTTGGGGGATGGGATGGAGAGGTTTAAACTCTAGGGCACGACTTATGTAATCTTACATCCCTTGGGGGATGGGATGGAGAGATTTAAACCCTAGGGCACGACTTATGTAATCTGACATCCCTTGGGGGATGGGATGGAGAGGTTTAAACCCTAGGGCACGACTTATGTAATCTGACATCCCTTGGGGATGGGATGGAGAGATTTAAACCCTAGGGCACGACTTATGTAATCTTACATACCTTTGGGGATGGGATGGAGAGATTTAAACCCTAGGGCAAGACTTATGTAATCTTGCATCCCTTTGGGGATGGGATGGAGAGATTTAAACCCTAGGGCACGACTTATGTAATCTTACATACCTTGGGGGATGGGATGGAGAGATTTAAACCCTAGGGGAAAGGTTCTCAAGTAGGGTATTCACTGAGCTGTTTCTACCTGGGTTAGATGACAATGACCATATACCGTTAACTTTCCTATGTAGTGTAGAACTGTATAGACAACCAGCAGTAGACTGGAACGAAATCAAAAGCCAGTTTACTAAGAGTAGATCTACTATTATTGTATAGAATAAAGTTGAATTTTGAATGCATTGGACCATGAAACAAGGCCAGATTAAAGAACAGACAGACTCCAATTACTACAGTTAAAGCTGAATTTTGCTGTTGACCCGACAACAAACCTTTGTAATCATATCTTGGTAAGGTACCAGAGAAAAGTTATCAATGAATTTTGTAGACTATTGTTTTCTCTGGTATATAGCTTACTGATAAGTGCCTTGTATTTCTCTGTGTTTTTCCCAGACATTTGAATTCAGAGCTGAACAGGATACGCCAAACTGAACCTGTACGGAGCATAGAGGTGGATCCTAAGGAGGTTCGGTTTGATGAACAAGGTAAATACTGTCAATCAATTACTTTTTTGCTTAGGTATTTTCTTTTGCTTTTGTGTATTTTCTCTTTTGTTTTGCATTATAAATATCAAAACAGAATTATCCACAATGTGTCCAGTTGGTGACCAGGTCCTGTATTCTTTTAACCATCCAAAGGCTCAAACTCCTGTCCTCAAGTCATTATTTTGGGGTTCACTGAATAAGATTGAATTTTTTCTCAATGATTTAGAGGAATTTTGGAGAGATTTAAAGCTAAAGAGTGTTTTCAATATCTAAACTTGATTTTTTGTTACTCTGAAATTAGATATTTTATGTTTTCCATGTAGCCTTTATTTTTTTATAAAAGCTTCTGATTTATAATAGAGACTTATTACATTTGGGTACTTCAGTGATTGAATTCATCAGTTATAGCTCATTCACCCCTGAAATTTCATGATGTACTATTCCAACCTTTGAACTGGAAGAGTTCAAATGTGTCTTCAGGGGTGAATGAGTTAATACCATGCGACCTGTTTATTGTACAGATTTGATTGGTGAGGGGACATTCTCTCAAGTATACAAGGGCAAATACCAAGGGACAGAGGTGGCAGTTAAACAGTTGAAGATACCGCTGTCTTCTCAAGACAGAAACTACTTCACTGCAGAGGTAAGTTCACTCACAACTTATTAAGGTCCACAGTGGCTGAGCGGTTAGGAGGTCTGACCGTCTACGATCACTAGCTTTCCACCACTGGATCAGGGGTTTGAGGCGTACCTGGGGCAGTCGCCAGGTACCGACTATAGGTCGGTGGTTTTTCTCCAGGTACTCCAGTTTTCCTCCACCACCAAGATTTGGCACGTCCTTAGATTACCAAAGCTGTTGATAGAACATAAAACACAGCCAAACAATCAAACCATCAGTCACAAGGTACCAATGTATTGTATTACCAAGACATTTTACCTACATGGAAACGAGGTCAGGTTTACCTCCATTAAGGTGTTAAACCTGAGACTACAGATTATCAGTCTAGTGCCTTACTGATTGAGGAAAATGGAAAATCCTTTCAGCCAAATCATTAAAAAGCAATTTTATTGTTCGAAAATATGACCCCTCTAGCTGAGTCTGTTACAAGTGACTAAATGGTTCACAAGTCTGACAACCTCTAGTTGAGTAAGTAACAATAAAAATAGACAGTGTGACCCCTTTGACTTACATCTAGTCGAGTCAGTTACAAGTGACTAGACGGTTCACCACTGTGACATACATCTAGCTGAGTCAGTAACAAGTGACTAGACGGTTCACCACTGTGACATACATCTAGCTAAGTCAGTTACAAGTGACTAGATGGTTCACCAGTGTGACATACATCGAGTCGAGTCAGTTACAAGTGACTAGACGGTTCACCAGTGTGACATACATCTAACTGAGTCAGTTACAAGTGACTAGATGGTTCACCACTGTGACATACATCTAGCTGAGTCAGTTACAAGTGACTAGACGGTTCACCAGTGTGACATACATCTAACTGAGTCAGTTACAAGTGACAGGCGGTTTACCACTGTGACATACATATAGCTGAGTCAGTTACAAGTGACTAGATGGTTCACCACTGTGACATACATCTAGCTGAGTCAGTTACAAGTGACTAGACGGCTCACCAGTGTGACATACATCTAGCTGAGTCAGTTACAAGTGACTAGACGGTTCACCACTGTGACATACATCTAGCTGAGTCAGTTACAAGTGACCAGACAGTTCACCACTGTGACATACATCGAGTCGAGTCAGTTACAAGTGACTAGATGGTTTAACTGTGACATACATCTAGCTGAGTCAGTAACAAGTGACCAGATGGTTCACCTCTGTGACATACATCTAGCTGAGTCAGTAACAAGTGACTAGATGGTTCACCAGTGTGCCATACCTGTATACCTGTTTAGTACTTTACACAGGACATCTGAGTGATTAATTCATTGATTCTATGATTGTTTAGCTGTAATTGGAGCGTGAGTCGCTGCTTCTGTGAGATGGTGTTAAGTAGACTTATGGCTGGTTATTATGTTTATCTAACTCAAGTTCATTAATTTTCAAATTTTTTAAAGATACAAGGTTTACCGAGTATCTTTCATAATAATAATAATAATTTATCACAACCTAGTTCTTAGGTCGTCTCAAAGCGGTTCACAAATTATTATCTGTGGTTATAGTGCCTTTGCAACCAGCCAATATCGTTCTCAACTCCCTGGGGAGCATACAGCCAGTGCTGCCAGTTCGGCGCTCACAGCTAGCATTCAACAATTCTAGCACTGCCCAACCACGTACTCGTTTACAGCTGAGTAGACTAAAACAAGCGGAGTAAAGTATCTTGCTCAAAGATACAACACAGTGACATGCGGTGACTCGAACCCGCAACACTTCGGTCACGAGCCCGGCGTCCTACCAATAGACTACCGCACCTCCACTAATTTGAAATTTGAATAAAAAGTTAGATAAACATGATGAACAACCATGCATCACGAGTTTTGGGACCTTTGTCTCCCACGACATGTTACATTCAGATATTGTACTTTGACTTCACAAAGGAAGATGACGTCGCAAATCATTGTTACTTGGTATCATAGAAGATTGACCAATGAAATCACGTCCAAGGCATAACCCACTACTGGCTAACCAAAATGTTTACCAACTCCTAGCAGGTTTATGCAATGAGTTGGGAGAATTGAAATCTATAACGGCTGTAGGAGAAGTATAAATAACCACATGTGACCCTAAGGTTTGTGTACTCAATGTCCCCAGGTGAGCTTGCTGCGTGATCTTCGCCATCCCCGGGTCGTGTTACTGATGGGCGTGTGTAGCTCCAGTAGACTTCCGTTGATGGTGCTGGAGTATATGGCCAGGGGGAGTCTGTATCACCGTCTCCATAGCACCACCAGGTAAGTAAGGTCAAGGGTTAGGCTAACTACATTCATCTTTCTCATATTTTTTACCAGAAGTATTTAATTTACATAATATATATGACTTAGAGCGTCATTAGTTGATCCTGTCACAGACACGGAGTCATGAATATGGCTTTAACTGTTTTTTGACCCTGTGCTTACAAATATTGTCAGGGGTCAAATACTTTCCATTTGAGTTACTTTTCAATGAAGTTAAATACAGTAACTTTTGGATGAAAACCGTAGATAAGCATTTGTTGATGAATATCTCTGTATTACAGGGAGCCCCTGGACCATGCCGAGTATTTCCGCATCTCTCATGACATTGCCCTCGGGATGGCTTACCTCCATCAACAAAAGCCAGCAGTTCTTCACCTCGACCTCAAATCCATGAATGTTCTCATCTGTAGTAACGACCGTGCAAAGATTGCCGACTTCGGCTTCTCAAAATTAAGGTAGGCAACTTTTTTCTTGTTGGAAGCTTTAGCCTAATGCTTTGAGGAATTTGTGACCTCTGTAGCTTCTAAAAGCATTAGATCAAATGTTGTTGTAATCAGTGCATTGTATTTAGTGTTGTATACGTCAATATGAAAATGATGTCTTGCTGTTGTTGGCTTTAACTTATTTAAATACCATTTTCGTTGTTTGTTAAATTATTGCTATCATATAACGAATTAATGTTTTACGTTTAGGAGATTACACCAGTACAGTAGAGATACATACTATATACCAGGATTTTTTTGATGAAGTTTAACTTTTGCATTTTACAACATCTGTACATTGTACATACAGAATAACATAAAGTTATTTGTTAATATATTTTGTAGTTAACTCACTCACCCTTGAAGACACATTTAAACTCTTCCAATTCAAAGGTTGGAATAGTTCATTATGAAATTGCAGGGGTGAATGACTTCATCTATTTTCAAGATATATATATATATTCTGTGCTATTCATTTTTTTTATTCAAGTCTCTATCAAATACCGATACCCTTAACCCCTTCCTTATGTCAGTATTTCTATTAAAAAGAAACACTTAACTTTAAAACAATTCATAGCTTTGAGATATTTTGGATCAGATAATATGTTTTGATTTATTTGGTGTTTGGAGTGAATGAGCCAAAATTATTTTCAACATAATTTCACAGTGCCAGAAATATATCCCCTCAACATCCGGATTTCGGCAGATAGTCTTCTTACTCATTTATAATGCATCCTGCAGTTGCTAATTCTGCAAGCTTTCCAGGCTATAGATGATCAAGTCCTGTCATTTAGACGCACATCTATCGTAACATAACAGAATAAATTGGTATAGTCAACGGAAAAAAACAAAATTTCGCACACAGTATCGTCAAATGCCAAATTTATGCACCAAAATTTAATCTTCCAATTTTTAGCAAAAAAAAAAAAAACCGCAGAATTTCGGCAACCCCAAAATATCTCAAAGTACAGTATATTCATAAGTCTCATTTAAAATGTTTAAGAATATTCAATTCACTCAATAGTTTAATATGTTATATATTTCAGACCTGCACCGCTACAGCTATTACGAAAGTACAAATGTCAATCACTATTACTGCTGCACGCAATACTGTTTGATGTTGAAATTTGTACATAATACACATACACACACACACAAAACATGATGTTCCTTCACTCTTGTGCTTTTTTTTGTGTGACAGAGTTTAGAGTGGTCACTTTACACTACACAGCTACACAAAACAAACTAGTGCTAGATTAACAGAATGTTTACCTGGGGTGAGGTATATAGATGAGGTGACCATACAGAATATATATCAGTACAGTCATACAAATCAAACTTCGATGATTCAAATTTCTCAATTTGTCGAACTTATAGTAAAGTCTGGAATTATTTCCTTATATAACTCTATTGATTTTTCATTTATGAACTGAACTTTGATCAGCCAAATTTCACGCTGTTTCGAACTACAATCAAGGTCACATCTGTAGGAAAACATTAAAAAATTACAATTTATAAATTGAAGCAAAACAATTACCTGTATGATGAGAACAGTAAAATGTGCTGGGGTTATTTTATTACCAAAACATGCAAACTAATCCTGGATTTTTTTTTACCAATAATTTTGCAAAGTTTGAAACATCAAAGTCTGACTGTATACTGATATTTTATCCCAAGATATGAAGCACCTCATCTATACCACCTTTGGGCTTCCCAGAGATATTTCTTGCCTACCAATCTAAAAAAAAATCATTTAGAATTGCCAAAAAAATAAGTGCCATGCAGTCTTCATGATGGGTACTGTCATTATTTTTATTATAGCCTGTTGTGACAACATGAATGGTTCCATTGATACTGGGTGAATAAGGATTTTAGTAGTGAAGGTTGAAAGTTTGACTTGGCAAAAGTTTAAATCACAATCACTGCACAATTTTGTGATGTCACAACAGTTATCCAGACCCGTGGGTCAGAAAAAAATAGCCAGTATCAAATGGTATACGGATTTCCTGATCTTGTGGGCAAGAGAAACTGCTTCCAGTCTACTGCATTGCTGCTGCATGTGAAAATAATTTAAACAGATTCAATGAAATACATGCTTGACCAGAAAATGATTAAGTTGGTAAAACTTTTGTACGGTGTGAGCTGACGATTCTATTGCATGATCTAGTCCTGAGCCACTTTCATTTATCCAGTTAGACCATTTCAACTGGTTCAAACTTATGAGAAATGACAGGCACAGTTTGGCATTGAGGGTGACCTCTGGAAAAATTTGACGCATACTGTATAACAGGTTATTTAGGGGGGAGGGGGGGAATAATAATTTTAGAAATTTTGACCAAAAATGAGAAATGTTCATTTACATGAATTATAATTACGTGATCTAGACATGTGAATGAATTAAATTTTTGTGGTGTTTTAGCACAGAGATGGGTCACTCTGCATATGAAAAGTGTCAAATAGTCAAATGAATAGACAGTATTTTAGCATATTGAGCAGCAACAAATGAATAGACTGTATTTTAGCATATTGAGCAGCAGCACATGAATAGACTGTATTTTTCAAGCTTTGCCTTTGATGTCTGCCTACTTTTGATCCAAGTGCTTTCGTTTACCACAGACCAGTTAACCATTTTTCTGTGCCATCTGGATCAATTCAACAGGATAAATGAAAGCTACCCAGGTTTTGTGGGCAAATACTTCTTCTTGTGGGCTTAAGCTTTACTTTTAAACAATTCCTTATCCAAATTATAAATCTGGTAGTCCTGGGGCTTCTAATCTTGCTGTTAGATTATAAATATAAATGAAAATTACAATGTCCTTTATAAAGATCCCATAATAGGTCACATTTGTTTGTTTGAACTTTATTATTATTATAAAACTTTAATTCATAAACATGTGAACCCGGGTAAGTAGCAAACGAATATTTCAGGACTTCAAGGTTAAAATCGGAAGTGTAAATTGCTTGTTTTAGTTTCTCTATTGAAAGTATTTTAATAATTAGTCTTTATCGTAAATATAGATGATGTGTTTTTCTAGAACCATTTATAGTCGGTTCACAAAGATTAATGGTTAATCAATGAAGAAGTTTAAATGCATTTTTTTCATTTTCATTACACTTACTAACAGATGTCAAATTGATCACAAGGTGTGTGAGGTTTCCTTCTTTTAAAGATCAAAGGTTATTAACTCAACCTCATATTTGAAGCCAGCTATTTCTGGTATTAGAAATAATGATAAGTAAAATGTATATTTGGTCGGTGTATGCTTTTTTACTAATATGTACCCGTACTGCTAGATATTCAACTCATTCACCCCTGAAATTTCATAATGAACTATTCCAACCTTTGAATTGGAAGATTTCAAATGTGTCTTCAGGGGTGCATGAGTTAACATAGTTACCCTCGATATGAGTTTAAACAGAAATCAATGAAGAAAAACAGTTATTTATGTAAACTTGTCACCACAGATATGATGCTAATCTGAAGGCAACGAAAACATCAAAATCAAAACCAGTGCAAGGCTGCCCTGCTTGGATGGCCCCTGAACTACTGGAGACAGGGGAGCTAACTCCAAAGGCTGATGTGTACAGCTTCGGGGTGATACTCTGGGAAATGTTGACAAGAAAGCAGCCGTATGAGGGATGTTCTGTGTTCCAGGTAGGCTATGGTAATAATCCGGTCTACAGATGCTTTATGTGTTGCTGACGATAAAATGAGAATCAAAGCAATACTGTAGTTTAGGAAAAGCATATCTTTTCTTGTGGGATGGGGTTCATTTTATATGGTAATTGTTATTTGGGCATTGTATGGTATGGAAATCATAGTATGGGAGTTGTGGTATGGGAATCAAGATGGGGGAGTTGTGGTTTGGAATAATGATGTGGGAGTTGTGGTATGTAAATAATAGTATGGCAGTTGTGGTATGGGAATCATAATGTGGGAGTTGTTGTATGGGAATCGAGATGTGAGAGTTGTTGTATGGGAATCAAGATGTGGAAGTTGTGGTATGGGAATCAAGATGTGAGAGTTGTTGTATGGGAATCAAGATGTGGAAGTTTTGGTATGGGAATCATGTTTGGGAGTTGTGGTATGGGAATCAAGATGTGGAAGTTTTGGTATGGGAATCATGTTTGGGAGTTGTGGTATGGGAATCAAGATGTGAAAGTTTTGGTATGGGAATCATGTTTGGGAGTTGTGGTATGGGAATCAAGATGTGGGAATTGTGGTATGGGAATCATGATGTGGGAGTTGTGGTATGGGAATCAAGGTGGGGTTCTGGTACTTATAAGTTATAATTGTCTTTCACTGATAACCATCCTTACTGTTTTTGAAGGTACTGGAGAGAGTGAGGTTGAACAAGAGACCAGAGATACCCTCAAGCTGTCCAGCCGAACTCACAAAGTTTATACAGCAGTGCTGGGCACCTGCTCCATCCAAACGGCCTCCATTCAAGGTAAAACACTGAAAGCCATAGAAACGTATCTAACCATATGACAGCTTGTACATTTAACACAAAAATCTTTGTTTCTTTAAAAAGGAAATCTTGTACTTTTTCTTACTTTTGTACAACATGAGCAACTATAAGTACATGATATGTAGGGTGGTCATAGATCAAAACAGTGGTATATCCAAGATGGCGGACATTTGTGAACAGGAGGGTACTCGCAATTAAGCCCCCTCCCTACTTGTGGAGTATTTTATTTTACTATGGGTTGGGGCTTATTTGCAATCAAATACAGTAATGAGAGAATCAACAAGGAAATGTTGTACACTTAACAAGGAAAACATGTAACTCTGAAAAGAAAATTAATAATATGAAAATCTTGTTGCTCTTATACATTTGTATAGCAGTTCTGTCACATTTTCCCCTATCCCAATATTAGATGTCACTGAAATATTTTTCAGTTGCTGACATTACAAATGTATTTCCAATATTTAATTATTTGATTTCAGTCCTTTAAAATTGTTTGACAGATTTAACTTTGAATTGATGTGAAACAAAACATTCCGTTTTATAATAATAATGGTGAAAGTAGGACCAAGTAGGCAACATAGTGATAAATGTTGAAAAGTCCACTTCTTTCTATAATGGTATGTCTCTATTATGAAATCAAATATTTTGGTCTTGAAGACGGATCAAACTTTTTTCAATATTCCACAGAATGACATTCAAATACTACAGATAAAATGTTTATTACATAAGTTTGCCATTTTCTCAGCTTATATGCTATTTCAAATGTATATATATTACTAATAATAGCTTAAACAAGGAAGAAATTGCCACCAGGTCACTTAGTATACATAAGTCATATTTGAAGCTTTGTTTATAATTTGTATTCGATACTTTTTCCTGCAGGAGATACTGACGCAGTTGGAAAATATGACATTTCCCAGCGAGTGGCAGGACCTGTTCCGGGAGGCAGGAGTTCCTCCGGAGGCACTGGAGGATATTCACTCCGCCCGAACTATAATCAGTCTTGTAACCAACTCACTGGACACAGCCAATGCCAAAATTCTTATTGAGGATATGAAACTCAAACGGTCCTTTGGTACATATGTAGAACCGGAGGATGGGCCTTATACAGCCAACCAGGGTTCTTTATCGCCAAAACAAAGTGATTACACCACAAAGTCGGGAGAGAATAGGCCAACAAGTTCACAAAGAAAATCTCAGGACATTTTAAATGAGGTTCTCAAGTCAAGAGATATTAGTCCAAGAAAAATAAATTCTGCCCGGTCTCCACGAGATCATTTAGCACAAATGAATAACACGGAATCATCACGGAAACCTCTTGTCATCCCAACAGGGGAAGAAGGTTCCCCAGACACATCTAGATCCTTCGGAAGCAGTCGTAGTTCCCCAGACAAAAGATCCACTGAAAGAATTCATAACTCCCCAGAAACACCTAGACCTATCAGGGGCAGTCTGGACGCTTGGAGCAGCCCCCGAGGCATGTGGGACGGAATGGGAAGCGTTAGAAACAGCATTGCTGCAGATGCTGAGAAATTGGTGAGAAACAACATTGTGGCAGATACTGAGAGGTTAGTAAGAAACAGCATTGCTGCAGATGCTGAGAAATCAGTGAGAAACAGCATTGCTGCCAATACTGAGAGGTCAGTAAGAAACAGCATTGCTGCAGATGCTGAGAGGTCTGTGAGAAACAGCATCACTGCAGATACTGAGAAATCAGTGAGAAACAGCATTGTTGCAGAAGCTGAGAGGTCAGTAAGAAACAGCATTGTTGCAGAAGCTGAGAGGTCTGTGAGAAAAAGCATTGCTGCAGAAGCTGAAAAATCAGTGAGAAACAGTATCGCTGCAGAAGCTGAGAGGTATAATCAACATCAGATCAATGTAAGACAGAGTTTTACAGGTACAGCAAGTTTTTCTGATGTCAGATGTTCTAACGATGGCAGAGTTCTTGCGGCTTCTAGATCGCCAAGAACACAGAATAACTCTCCACGGTTGGATAGCAATAGCAGATCCTTGGATGTGAGTAATAATTCTGTTGGTTCAGTGAGCTCAAGAAAAGAGCAGACTGGTTTTAGAAAAAGTCTTATGAGTGACATTCGCAACAGTAATGACATTTTAACGAAAGGCAAATCACCTGTAGATTTAAGACAGAATTTACTAAGTGAAGTGAGAAAGAGTAAAAACGTATTAAAGAAAAGTGCACAGACTGTGACTCCAACATCAGATAACCTAGAGAATGTATGTGTCCGGTCAAGTACACAGGTAACCCCAAGATCACAAACTGATGTGAAGGACTTCCAAAGTCAAGTCATAAACTCCAGAAATTCGCTGAGGAAAAGTGTGCAGGGGACCCCAACATCTCAAGCAAGCATGGCAGAAGTTGACCCACGTGGGGCAGTGATTGATCGAATCAAGACGGCAGCCCCTATTCAGCATCAAGAGAAGTTAGGTAGAAACATAAGTCGGGACAGCCTCAACGTTTCACAGGATATTGAGATAGAAAGTATTGATGCAGATAGTCTGGATTCGCTAACGTTACGAGACAGTCTGGAGGAGATTTTAGAAGACTACCCAAGGAATGTTTCTCGAGCAGGTGTAGCCAACAGCCCAAGACCACAGACGAAGCCAAAACCTACAGACCTGAAATCAACGAAAAAGACTACAAACAGTAAGCCAGAACAAGTTAGTGAAAAGGTAAGGGTGGGAGCTTCTACGAACTGGATGGCAGAGCTAAGTAGTAAACTTCATAATCTGGGACATTTCTCAGACCAGGAGAATTCTACAGATGAAACAGCATCTGGACCGATTCTCTCCTCACAGCTCAAACAACAGAAACGGAAATCAGGCGGGAAAATTAGAGGTGATGGTGCCAGCAGAAATCATCCTACACTTACACCAAATTCTAATGAGCCTCTACACTCAAAACATAATGTATCTAGTGCATACAAAACACATCATCTACAAAGTGGTGCTGATGCTGAATGTGTCTCGTCTCATCCCTCTCCCCCACAGGTCCCGGCACCCCCACCCCCTGCCCCACCCCCACCCCCAGTTCTCTCAGTGACAGTGGGCAAGAAACAGATTGTGAAGCCTGCCATTGTTTCTAAGGACCTACCTCAGGCATCTAGGGCAACGAACCGCGGACTACAATGCGGAGTTGCTCAGGTAGAGAATATGAACAATCCTCAGTTGATGTTGAAGTCGACAGATCTACGTGATCAAAAAGAAACCCTGGTGTCCACATCTAAACCACACCCCAGCCAGCTCCACGACCTCCGACACGTCAAAAAGAGTACCATGGTGTCCATCGCGGAAATACTCAAAAAGGTGAGATATATTTTGTACTTGTTATATTATGTCTCCCCTTCGAATGAAGGGAGACATATTGTATTAGTACTGGTTCTTCTCGCAATTCCGACGTTTTCTGCTATTATCTGGTGTGATTGTTTATGAAAATGTTATTAATTGTATATTCATGTAAATACTTAAGTGTGTGTACCAAACATTTACCATTTCAACCACTTATTCTACCGTCGCTTCATTTGAATCTGAACAAAAAAATCGTTGCTTTTGAATGCAGCAAATAGAAGAAACCGTTATGATTGGTCAATACCAAAAAGTGATATTTTCACAGTGTGAAAGATATCAGTTTTATCAAGTTGATAGAATCCGATATTTCACTGGCAAAAATGTAATAAATTATTTTCTTTGTAGGCTGTATCTAGTAGGCGAATGGCACTTGGAGAAGACCCTAACAGTCCCTCACAGTCTGTGGCTAGTAGCTGGTCACTCATGGATGACTGACCACCCAACCTACATTATAACATACCAAAGGATTCACTTATATAGGGCTGACCAGTGGTCACCAGAGGTAGCGGACAGTAGAGTTTATCCCTACTCCAATACATGTACATGTACTACCAAAATAGTACAGTACTGTCACTAGTGTTGTTACCTATCACAATAAGATACCAACGGCTGATTTCGCTTCGTAGAATCTTGGCTGACGTTGGTTATCATCCTTCTAAATGGGAGCTATGTCGCTTTGTGCATCTGGTCCAGATTTCTAAAAGTAAGAGCTACATTCAGACTTAAGTTTTCGAACAGTGTTTTTTTTCCATAACACATATTTGGCATTGAATTCAATTCAGGTTTGAAATATGAAAGAATGGTTAATTGGTTAATGCTTCTTCATTTCTTTATATCTTGGTGTCCCTTCAGACTTTTTAAATTATCTTTAAAAAAACTATTTTAGTGTGAGCAAATATGAAACTTGAATTTTAAAATTCATTTATATTACTTTGGATAAAAGCATGTAATTTGTTTTTTATAAATTTGAAAAGAAATATGATACATTTTTTTACAATTTACTAAAATTTAATCAAATTACATACTATGAATTATGCAGGGGCAGAATATAATTTCGAGAAAAACAACAACAAAAACCCCTACGACTTTTTTATGTTTTTGTTTCGAGAAATTTGGAGCCTATTAGCCAGTTATGGGAAATTGGAGAGTTCTATATATACATGCCAATGTTGTTACTCTGTATCTCTCAATTTTGTGACCGTTAGCTAGCTTTTCTGTGATATTATTTGCTAGCAACTACAAAACATTCCTAAATGATCAGTATATGTATAAAATGTTGTAATGATAAAATTATAACACAGTAGATTTAAAAAAAAATTACTGTATTTATTGTTTAAGCACTTTTTATGGTGTTTTTTTTATATACAGTATAGTGTTAAGATAAACTATACACTATCTTGTTTGTGATATTAAATTGTTAACTCATTAACCCCTGAAGACACATTTGAACTCTTCCAATACAAAGGTTGGAATAGTTCATTATGAAATTTAAGGGTGAATGAGTTAATGTTTTATGCTGATCTACATACACTCAACCCTTTGTATGTTTAGGTGGAGTCTAGACAGTTATAGCATGTTAGTGTATAAAGAATGTGGGTTAACGAGTCTGTGCGTGATTTTGTGAGACAGGAAGTGGTTGCGAGAGTTTGTGGTAGTTTGAGTATACAGCTATAAGCGACGAGAATCTCATTTTTTTTCCAATTGTCAATGTCAGCCACTGCCTTCGTGGGCTTGTAAGAATGCGGTGGACATGAAGTAAACCTTGACAGATGTTGACATATATGTGAGGCGTGTCGTGAGAAACTTATATTACACAAATAAAGATATTTGTTCACATTTGAATATACATGCTGTGTAGCTTTAGCTGTATACCTTTAATATATATCACTTCATGTCATTGAATTTTTTTTGTATTACATATAAGTTAAGTTATAATGAAGATGTTTTATATATTTTTGAGAATGATTAATAAGATATATATACACATATATACATATATGTCCGAATGGCTAGAACCAGTCTATTTTACATTTCTTATATGTTGTGTTCATCATTTACTTATGTCCGTCCTGTAGATAATCTTATTGTACGATATTTAATTATTTACTGTGTCTGTCCTGTTGGTCAGTCTTTTACAACGTTGACCAATGATGTATTTTATATGTTTATTTGTCATGTCCTTCCTGTAGAGTATCCACCACAAAGTTGACCAATTATCTGTTTTACATGTTTATTTGCTGTATCCATCCTGTTGGTCAGTCTCTCACAAAGATGACCATTAGTCTGTCTTACACATGTTCTTATTTGTGTTGTCCGTCCGTTAGAGCTAAATATCCCCCACAAAGTTAGCCAATGATTTATTTTACATATATTTATTGACCATTTAATTTACTTCCTGTAGATCTGCTTATATTTGTTATGTCCATCCTTCATTATCTTTTAAGTTATTTAGATAAACTCTTCCTCTGTTTGTGAACAATTTGTAAAAAATATATACATGTGTAACAGGAGATGGAAGAATGCACGGCCAGACCGGGATTCAAACCCGGGACCCTCCGAACTCTAGACGGACACTCTACGAACTGAGCTGCCTGATCACCGATGATTGACCCTGTCCAGTTCCGCTACACGTGAACGTGTAAACTTTGCTGTAATTATAGTTTTAGGTTTTACAAGTTGAAATAAATGTATATTCAGCTTCTACAGTAAGATGTCATCATATACAGTATATGGTAAATAATACCTACCTGTGTCACACCTGTCAGTCATATCCGTGTCACACATGTCGGCCACACCTGTGTCACACCTGTCAGTCAAATCTGTGTCACACATGTCAGTCACACATGTGTCATACCTGTGTCACACATGTCACTCACACATGTGTCACACCTGTCAGTCATCCTGTGTCACACATGGCAGTCACACCAGTGTGACACATGTCAGTCACACCTGTGACACACATGTCAGTCATATCTGTGTCCCACATGTGTCATACCTGTGTCACACATGTCACTCACACATGTGTCACACCTGTCAGTCATATCTCTGTCACACATGTCAGTCATACCTGTGTCACCCATGTCAGTCACACCTGTCAGTCATATTTGCGTCACACCTGTCAGTCATATCTGTGTCAGACCTGTCAGTCATACTGTGTCACACATTGCAGTCACACCTGTGTCTCACATGTCAGTCACACCTGTGTCCCACCTGTCGGTCATATCTGTGTCACACCTGTTAGCCGAACTGTGTCACACATGGCAGTCGCACCTGTGTCACACATGTCAGGCACACCTGTGTCACACATGTCAGGTGTCACACCTGTCAGTCATAGCCGTGTCACACCTGTGTCACACCTGTCAGTTATATCTGTGTCACACCTGTGTTACTTCTGTCAGTCATATCTGTCTCACACCTGTCAGTCATATCTGTTTCACACCTGTCAGTCATACATGTGTCACACATGTCAGTCATTCCTGTGTCACACATGTTAGTCCCACCTGTGTCACACCTGTCAGTCATATCTGTTTCACACCTGTCAGTCATACATGTGTCACACATGTCAGACACACCTGTGTCACACATGTCGGTCACACCTGTCAGTCATATCCGTGTCGCACATGTCGGCCACACCTGTGTCACACCTGTCAGTCGTATCTGTGTCACACCTGTGTCAGACCTGGCAGTCATATTTGTGTCACACATTTCAGTCACACCTGTCAGTCATATCTCTGTCACACATGTCAGTCATACATGTGTCATACCTGTGTCACACATGTAAGTCACACCTGTGTCACACCTGTCAGTCGAACTGTGTAACACATGGCAGTCACACCTGTCAGTCATATCCGTGTCGCACATGTCGGCCACACCTGTGTCACACCTGTCAGTCATATCCGTGTCTCTCCTGTGTCACACCTGTCAGTCATCCTGTGTCACACATGGCAGTCACACCAGTGTCACACATGTCAGTCACATCTGTGTCACACATGTCAGTCATTCCTGTGTCACACATGTTAGTCACACCTTTGTCACACCTGTCAGTCATATCTCTGTCACACATGTCAGTCATACCTGTGTAACACATGTCAGTCACACCTGTGACACACATGTCAGTCATATCTGTGTCCCACATGTCAGTCATATCTGTGTCACCCCTGCCAGTCATACTGTGTCACACATTGCAGTCACACCTGTGTCTCACATGTCAGTCACACCTGTGTAACACATGTCAGTCACACCTGTCAGTCACACATGTGTCATCCCTGTGTCACACATGTGTCATACCTGCGTCACACATGTGTCATACCTGTGTCACACATCTGTCATACCTGTCAGTCATATCTATGTCACACATGTCAGTCACACATGGGTCACACATGTCAGTCACACATGTGTCTTACCTGTGTCACACATGTGTCATACCTGTGAGTCATATCTGTGTCACACCTGGCAGTCATATCTGTGTCACACATGTGAGTCATATCTGTGTCACACCTGTGTCACACATGTCAGTCACACCTGTGTCAAACGTGTGTCATACCTGTTAGTCACATGTCAATGTTTTGTTATTGCAGTCCTCATTAACTTACCTACCTCCATTTTTCAAACTGATTGATTTCTTAATCATTCTTTAATAGACCATGACTTGTCTGCCCTCCGAAAAACACTGCAACTGTTTGTGTATTGTGTCAACAAAGATTAATTCATTCCTTTTTGTTCTTTGTACATGTGATATAGCTAGGTTTATTGGACTTGTAATAGATATTTATTGCTATTTTATCATCCATCGGTACATATCTGTTTAAAACTTTACAATTATCATTCCAAAACTACAGCACTTCATTTTACCCCTTTTCTGCAGAATATTTAAGGTCTTGAATTGATTATATATCTATATGTATATATTGTAGTGTCTGCTTCATTTTGATGTGTGAGATTTCTTTGTAGTCTATAGCGTACGTATGATTCATACATTGTATAAACCATCGGTTCACAGTTTCAAACCCTCATTTCATAACATATGCGACTGCGTCCGATATCCATATGGAAGGTTTCGCATTCAGGAACACAAACATTCCGATATCACTTCTAGTCACTGAAATTTCTAGATATGTTATGCACCATACAACTCTGTTAAGTTTTATACATTTTTTTTTTTTATAAAATACTGTTTTGTTAACATTGTATTAGACCCTGTTGAATATTTTTGAAAAATAGATTTTCCTTTTTGATTGTCATTGTGATTTTTTCTGTATTATCTGTGGTTATTAAAAAAATTTCAATTCATATGGATTTTAATCTGTGCATCCTTGGTACGTTGTTTAAAATTGGTGCAGTCTTTTTTACCCTCATTTCCATAAATCGTTAAGAAAAAAAACTGTTTTGTTACATGCTATTACACCATTGGTTAAATAGAATTCTCCCAATTCCCCCCTCTGTCCCCCAAAAATATACAGGAGTAACTTAAGATGGTGTGATGTCAGTATGCCTCATGCTATCATAATCAAATTATCAAAAAATATACCCATGCACTAGGAGAGATGAAACTAGCAGTTACAGGGGAAAGTAATTAAGATAATGGGGTGACCAATATACGATATTCTACAGCAAGTTAAATACAAGGAGAGTTACCGGCGCGATCTTTTATAATCTGCACTAAATTATCTTTATTACTGTGTTGCACATATCTTTAAAATTTCGAAGATTTTTTTTTTTTTTTTTATTTTGGTTTAAAATCAATTTGTAAGTTATGTACAGGAAATGTTGTATTTCACGTTCTGCGCTCAAATATATATACATGTATCTCAACCCGAGACCAGCCAATGGATTTACATAATACTTAGTATATAGCTGTTTGATAGTGTTAATGCTGGGTACATGTGAACTTGTGTATTTATTTTCATAGGGCTGATATTTGTGAATTATAATATTCACACACAAAGAACAGTGAAATATTACTACAGCAGATTTAGGTTGGATCCTTAAAGCCAGTAAATACATTGTAAAACTAAGTCAAATTTTATGTTTTCTCGAGATTTTCCTCTCTGCTTTGTCTTTGCATGCTTGCCAGCATCGTGTGTACATGTCATAGCTAGGGGCGTGGCACAGATGCCCTCCCCACAGCGAGTCTGTGAATGTGTAACTCAGTGATATACACATACACACACCTTGGGGTGATGATTGCTGTACATGTGCTACACCCCTGTGGCATGTGTCACAGCTGTGAAACTTTATTAATTTGAACAATTGATTTACGAAATTATATCACTCAGATCTCAAAATTACTTTTACATGAAATAAAAAATTTCAATGCTATATATAGATAATGCATCATACGTTTTAAGCAAACGTCGAGGAACTCGCTTTTTAGTTTTAGAAGAAACCTGTTATACAGTGAAATGTGTCTAATCCGATACCCTGTAGATTCAAACAAATATTTTGAATAGACATAATGTCGTTAGAAGGTAGAGATTGGAGAAGTAGGATTTCTGGTGTATATCAAAGATGAAAGGATATCAGAATGCTCAGTGGTCAGATTAGGCAGGTTTCATTGTACATAAATTCAGTCATTCCTCTAATCTGAGTATTAATAATCTGGTTGCCCTGCAAATGTTGAACAATACATGTATTTTCATAAAAGTTTCACAATAGTCCAGACCTTTCACAATGCATCCCTTTAGCTGAAATTATAGTGAAGGTTGCTGAATTGATCACAAGGCTTGACTGTACTTTACTTGATAGGACCATGTCAACAAAATGAAATATGATTACTTTTTTTTTTATATTAGCCACTCATTTCAGAACAGATTTGGTTTGATTTCAAATTGTTGCCTATTATTTTTTTAAATGATCCTGATTGTTATTATAATCATGCTTGAATCATTTTGAAATTGTGTGCAATATACAGATTTGTTAATTAATCTATAAACTATATGTTGAATACTGTTAAATTGATTGATAACAAACTCTGAAAATTGGAATCCATAGACTGTTGCTTCATGCAGTCTTCAAGGTCCGAAATTTCCTAATAACAATGTTAATTTTGTTTTTTATATGAAAGCTGATCGAAGGCCATGAATCTTATGTGTAATTACAGATTTTAATCTAATAGTTTCCAATGAATGTTGAATAATTCTTTTGAAACAAGAATCATTTTCGGTTTTGTATTTTCTAAGTTACATGTATGTGAGAAAATGAAAGTCAGCTGGCATATGAAATATTATTACACACTTCAGTTTCCCAATTTTTTTTTCACTGTTAAATATTTATGGTTAGTTCTTTTCATTACATTTCAAAGAACAGAGGAACATTCCTTATAATAGCTCAATTTTAATGCTGTCCTCTTAGTAAAAGCTGAATGTTGCTTTCCTATAAGTGATTGTCTCCCTTGGATCAGAAGCTCGTACACTCGATTGTATACAATTAAATGCTATTTCTCTTAAGGATCCCTGTACCACTGACATAAACTCTAACTAAGCGTTGGAAACGTTTTTCCGGTATGAATATAGCTTTCATAACTCATTTCTGAAAAGTTATGTCATTGAAGATAAAATAAATAAAAAACAACAACAACAGCTAGTGTTCTGAGTGGAAAAAATCAGCAGGGCTGGACCAGAATTTGAATACTTGTCACTTAAGTTTGTTATACTATGGCACGAACAAATTGAGCTAACTGGTCAATGGAAGTGGCCTAGCCAAACTGTGGTACAGTTATATATCCATCTGTGACAATACACCAGGGGCCTGTTCGTTTATGCGGAACAACCCGCCGGTACGTCCGTTTTAAATGTAACATTTTCAGGTATAAATCCTGATGGACCTGCAAAAGTTTATGCAGGCCTTGCAAGGCTTGGTCAAGGCTTGCCTGAAAGCACCATCATATTACCTAGGTCCAACCTTATTTCATAAACGAACAATTCTGGTCTGACCGGTTCAACCGTTCAGAAGTTAAAGGGAGGTTACTGTATATTCGAAAAACCACTGCAGTGGAACAGGGATCCTTAAGTGGAACATTTCTCAATGGTCTGATATTTTATAAATGGTAAATATATTTTATGTTGAGGATCAAAAAATTTAATTATTCAAATTAATTTGAATAAAAAAGTGACTTCAGATTGATTTAATTGCCTAAAATTGCCTTGTCTTTTGTATCATAAATAATACTTTTTCTTATTAACTCAGGATGAGAGATTTTAAGGATATCAATAATAAATCAAAAGGCTGCCTTCTTGTCCTGTTAAGTGTGATGTTGTCTTGTTAATGTTAGAATTATAGTATCAATTTTATCTTGAGTTTTTGTATTTTGATTGAGATTGATGATGTAGTGTATGTAAATTATATATATAGGTATTTCTATATTTACTCAATAGTTGTACTATATGTCCTGCTAGGAGTTCAGAGGTCACCAATAGTCTGCATTTAGAGTTGTCACACCCATAAACACCATTGGCGTAGCAATACATGTTTCCTTGTATACTTAAGCATACACTAAGATTTTTTTCCAATCATATGTTTTTATTAATTTCTCTTTTTTTTTAATGATTGATATGGACTGTCCATCATAAATAAAAATGAAAAGATATGAAAAAAAAAAAAAAATCTTGAAAATTATTTTTTATGTTGATACACATTGAAAAATCTCGATGGTTTATGTAAATAAAAATCTACTAAGTGAAGTACACAATTTAATATTATTCATATAAAAAGTCGGTTTTTACTTGTTTATAATCAGACTAAATGGAGTCCCTAGAACATGGGAGATTGCTTCTATGACCTAGTTGATTTTTTTTCAAATTATGGTAGGGGGATCCGGAACTCCCCCTTCTCCGACGTTCGACCCTTGGTAAGCATGCACTCCGAAAAATGATATACTACGTCACTTGACACTATACAGATGATGCGATAGGTTACACACCTAGTCGGGTCATGTGACATGTAAAACACATGCACAGGTAACACTCTCACGGTCAATATTTCTATATCTACTGCTGTGGTAAGTGAGTCGCTAGGCAAAGTTTCTTTTATATTTGATGTTGATCTTGTAAAATTTCAACAATTCCTAAAGTCTGTATACATGTATTTATATATATAAAACCTCAATACAATGTATTTGAACAGAATTTTTTCATTTTTTTTTTGGTTTATTTTTCAAAATTGCATTTTCAAAATTTGCATTGCCTAGTTAAGTGTCTATCTGTTGACCATACACTTGTATATGTGGATCTCCAACAAGGCTGCTTTTCCTTTATTATGTTCTGACCATGTTTAACACTGCTTGGACCAGAGTTATGTTTAAAACAGGAACAGACTTAGTTTTCTCTTGCACTTTCAGGCCTACATTAATTTTTAACCCTTTCACCACTGTAGACCATAATGGACCAATCTAGATTAATGTATGGAAGAGTCTACCAAAGTTACCTAGGGGTGAAAGGGTTAAGGTCTGCTAAGCTTTAATTGTATTATCCCTGAAACTTGAGCTTTAAGAATCTATGTTAGGTATTTGAAAGGACCAATTTTTCGGGCTTTAACAGTGTAAAGGTAACATTGACAAATTGAACTCAAATGTAATGTACCTTTGTTATTTATGTTATTAATGATTACTAATTTAACAAAATATAAAATAAATCACAAATATATGAAC
This sequence comes from Mizuhopecten yessoensis, assembly GCF_002113885.1. Lineage (NCBI taxonomy): Eukaryota > Metazoa > Mollusca > Bivalvia > Pectinida > Pectinidae > Mizuhopecten > Mizuhopecten yessoensis. Next base: position 644,115 of record NW_018407364.1, read on the forward strand.
AAGTGGTTTTATTATGTTTTCTCACAGTGACAGCCTATCACCCAGAAATCTTGTTCAGCATAAAGCTTGAATCGGTAACTTTTCAGAGTTTTCAGTCCTGTTATAACATCAGATCCTCAAACGATTGAGGTTGTTGCAGCTTTAACACTGATCAGGATACTGTCTACTGGGATTTTTTTTGTGGCAGTTTAACTTTCACCCTTTTTAATTTTCCACAATGAAGACAAATTTATCATGATGGTGAATATAAGTGTACAGCATGCCCTTTAATAGAAATGACATGTAAAAGGTAAAATTTATACTGGACAAATATGGATTTAATTGGTAATGGGCAAATATTTGACTCATTGAAAGTTTCCCGATATTCAGTATATACTGTTTCTAATGAGAGTAGTACAAAATTAATGGTTTACTTTCACACTTCAAGTAACACGACCAACAATTAAATATAACTTTCAGTCAAACACTCAACAAATCAGTCACTGTGTTCCTCATCATGATCCGGTCAGTGTCTGATAGTCAGTCATGTTGGCAACAATGTCTACAGCCAGCCACTGTGTTCCTCATCATGATCCGGTCAGTGTCTGAAAGCCCATCACATTGAGGATGACTGTCTACAGCCACTGTATCCCTCATCATGATCCGGTCACTAACATATTACCAGTCACATAGGCGATAAATGTCTGCAGCAGTTCTATCCCTGCACCAGAGTGGGCACTGGAAAAGAAGAAGAAACGCAATGAAAAAAAATGTATCATTATACACCCTGCAACGAAGTTAGGGTGTGTGTGTGGTTATACTGGAATCACCCTGGATGTCGGTCATCCGCAGTTACTTGTCTGGAAAACTCCCATCTTAACTCTCAGGCAGATTTGAAAGTTCACATGAATGATCAGTATACATGTATTATGTAGCTGTGCACCAGCATTTTAATTTCAGATTCAACACTTTTTAAGGGAGTTACGGCCCTTTATGTAAAATAACGTGTCCAGATTCCTCTGTCTTAACTAACAGGCAGAGTTTATTAAAACTTTGCTTGAAGGATAAATGTTTTATGTAGTTGTGCAACAGTATTTTAATTTTTGAATTCAACACTTTGTGATATAGTGACGCCCCTTTGTCCTTAAAACTTGTCCGCACAACTTCTCTTGATTATCTAACAGGTGGATGAAATTGAAAGTTTGCATTGATGATCACTATCTGATGTGCTTGGGCACCAGCATATTACTTTCAGGTAACAACAGTTTTTAAGGGAGTAATGGCCCTTTGTGACAGAGTTATGCCCCTTTGTGCTAAACACTTGTCTGCACCACTCCTCCTTAACTTACAGGTGGATTTCATTGAAAGTTTGCATTGATGATCACTATCTGATGTACTTGTGCAAGGTCAAGGTCCCTAAATGATGTATAAACTACCAGCATTTGCGAGGGATATTAGTTATCCTCCAGATGACAGTTCTAGTTTATATTTAGGGCAAAGATTTTGAGCTGTACCAACTAGACATTTTCAAACTGGTGTATAATCTACCCACATCCAACTGACACTAAAGCACTAGTCCTCTAGTCCGGGGCAAGTAAACTTCAGCAAGAACTTAACCTAACTTGTCCTTTCTACTTATGAAAAAGATGTGTTATCACAATATTTTTTGATAGATAGATTACAAAATAAGAAAAATTCCTTTGGAAAAGAGCTAAAAATACAAATATATTGCACAATAATTGTCATTTTTTTTCCTAATACTTCACTATGTTTTTAGGGCAGTAATTATCTTATGTCCCCAATAGTAAATAACTCTTTATGTAAGACTTTCTGACTTGAAATGTTTCCTGGAATTTAAGGAAATACAAACATATATTTCATTTCACATAACAAATGAGGATTACCTTATGAGTAACGACTGTGGCAGACAGTATTATAAAAGAGGATTACTTGGCAATGAATGGCTGTGGCAGGCGGTATTAATAATGAGGATTACCTTATGAGCAACGGCTGTGGCAGGGAGGATTATAAATGAGGATTACCTGACAAGGAACTGTTCCTTGTCAGGTAGTATTATAAATGAGGATTACCTTACAAGGAACAGCTGTGTCAGGCAGCATTATAAATGAGGATTACCTGACAAGGAACAGCTGTGGCAGTCAGTATTATACGTGAGTATTACCTGAAAAGGAAAGGCTGCGGCAGGCAGTACTATAAATGAGGATTACCTGACGAGGAACAGCTGTGGCAGACAGTATTATACATGAAGATTCCCTGACGAGGAACAGCTGTGGCAGACAGTATTATGCATGAAGATTACCTGACGAGGAACGGCTGTGGCAGGTAGTATTATACATGAAGATTACCTGACGAGGAATGGCTGTGGCTGGCAGTATTATAAATGAGGATTACCTTCCGAGGAACGGCTATGGCGGGTAGTATTATAAATGAGGATTCCCTGACGAGGAACGGCTGTGGCAGACAGTATTATACATGAGGATTACCTAACGAGGAACGGCTGTGGCAGGCAGGATTATACATGAAGATTACCTGACGAGGAACAGCTGTGGCAGGCAGTATTATACATGAAGATTACCTGACGAGCAATGGCTGTGGCTGGCAGTATTATAAATGAGGATTACCTTCCGAGGAACGGCTATGGCGGGTAGTATTATAAATGAGGATTACCTGACGAGGAACGGCTGTGGCAGGCAGTATTATACATGAAGATTACCTGACGAGGAATGGCTGTGGCTGGCAGTATTATAAATGAGGATTACCTTCCGAGGAACGGCTATGGCGGGGAGGATTATAAATGAGGATTACCTGACGAGGAACGGCTGTGGGAGACAGTATTATACATGAGGATTACCTGACGAGGAACGGCTGGGGCAGACAGTATTATACATGAGGATTACCTGACGAGGAACGGCTGGGGCAGACAGTATTATACATGAGGATTACCTGACGAGGAACGGCTGTGGGAGACAGTATTATACATGAGGATTACCTGACGAGGAACGGCTGGGGCAGACAGTATTATACATGAGGATTACCTGACGAGGAACGGCTGTGGCAGAGAGTATTATACATGAGGATTACCTGACGAGGAACGGCTGGGGCAGACAGTATTATACATGAGGATTACCTGACGAGGAACGGCTGGGGCAGACAGTATTATACATGAGGATTACCTGACGAGGAACGGCTGTGGCAGACAGTATTATACATGAGGATTACCTGACGAGGAACGGCTGTGGAAGGCAGAATCTGCTGTGCTCGTCTCTGTAATTCATCACAGACATGAGGTTCCTCACTAACTGGTGTCTGTTAACCTTGTCAATCTTTGTCAACACCAACTGAAAAGGAAAAAATGGTTTTACTTATTTTGAGGCTAAAATGATGTTGTAATGCTTATATTTTTCTGAATCTGTCATGGTTAGGTTTTTACTAGTTCAGTCATTTAACATTAAATTTTAAACTGCAAAAGTGTTCATTTTTCAACATTGTCAGTTGGTTTCTATTTTTAAAGAACAAGAAAGTGTGTGCAAAATATGTTATTTTTCTTACCCCGTTTTGAATTAAATTAACAAGACCATATATCTGATTAACTTTGCGGTGTAATATTGCAATCTTGAGGCACTCTGAGTAGCGGAAATTCAAAGTATAGCAAGACCAGTTACTTAACAGTACTTAAGGTGCATTTACGCAAAAATGAATAGTACATTTATTGGACTACGTACACAGTGAACTGTGGAGAAGCCATGTAACTTCTCCAGCATGTCCTTATCCAGTCTAGTCAATCCTATCTCAGAGTCGATCAGAATGAACACCACCTTCAAGCTACAACAGTCAGCCACAATCAACATCGACTGTGTTTAATGGTAAAATTACATAAAACCCCTACAATTTTAAGGTCATCCTTAAAAAATGGTTTGCAGTTTCCCTTCTGATATTCTTTTTTTCAGTTAGTAGGAATTTCTGATTTTTCTCTCTCGAAATATCACATTTCTGTAAAAATAAAGTCCCTCAGTTTCAGCTATTTTTCAGCAAGAAAGAAATAATTCACGAAAGTTCAAAAATAGGTTGAGTGGGTTCCATCTTTAGTGAGTCAGTCCTGAAACTGCAAGCAAACATTTTTTAAGGATGTTCTTGAATTTTGATATTGATAAGGGTAGACAACTCACTACATAAGGGATAACCATTTCCTCCATCATTTGTAGACCTATCAGGTCAGTCTCAGTAATCCCCATCACTGCATCTATTAATATAAACGATCTGACTAGCCTGAAATAAAAAGTCAGGTTTTTCAATAATTCTATCGCAGTATGTGAAATAAATGTGAGGACAAATGGGCCTGTATTGTTCATCTATGTTTCACTGACCTTATCAATGAATAATAATAGTAATAATAGTTTGATGTTCTTAGGACTCTAAATAACAACCGCTTTATCACATCCTAGTTTGTAGGTCTTCTCAAAGCTGTTCACAAATAATTATCCCTGGTTATAGGGCCTTTGCATCCAGCCAATACCTTTCTCAACTCCCTGGGGAGCATACGGACGGTGCTGATTTCAGCGCTCACAGCTAGCATTTAACAATTCTAGCACTGCCCAAACACGCCCTCATTTACAGCCGAGTAGACTGGAACAAGCAGAGTAAAGTATCTTGCTCAAAGATACAAAACAGTGCCGTGACGTGACTCGAACTCGCAACCCTTCGGTTACGAGCCAGGCATCCTACCACCAGACTGCCGTGCCTCCTAACAAAATGAAGACCACCAACTTCCTCAATGCTACACCAATTCATTGAGCATACATCTCAGGACAAAACGAACTTGCTTAACTTTGTAAAGTCTGACAATTGAAAAAGTTCAGTAGACATATTCCAAACACATGCATAAACATTTGTTTAAAATCCTGGGCATGTCCTCTTTACTGCTTCAAATTCACAATGTGAATAAATTCAAGAGAACATCCCAAACCTGTGTGAAATAATAAATTTTTAAAATGACAATATCTTAACTTCAAGAAAATCATTTTTGAAACGTTCTCTGAGACCATCTCCTTTGGCAGCTTTTTGGTCAAACTATTAGTAATTGCATTTTAGTAATTTGAAGCACTTTCAAGAAGTTGAAAGTAAAAAAGGTTGAAGAGTGGATCACGGTATGATACCCATGTTCAAGTGGTCTGTCATGTCTCAAGATGATAAAAATAAGATATATTTATGATGGAAGATGGCTAGATTTACAGGATTCAATTCTATGACAACTACGAAAAGTCCAGAGTCAATATAAGGGTCAGCTACCTATGGACCAGTTAATTTGATGCAAAAACAAGCCATTCAGATTGATATGTCTCGCTTATGCCCTGTTTTGACCATCAATGCACATAACAGAGAAACAAACTTAAACGCAAAAACTTAATGTTGATGGAGATGCTGACAAAGTACATGGACCATAAAAGGTAGGCCACATCCAGTATTTGATGCATGGGTTGAGATGTTCTACCTAAGATGCACCAATGGTCCAAGTTTGGTTGGTCTAGCACTTATACTTTTAGAGAAACTAACTTACACTTTTAGAGAAACTTAACTTAAACGCAAAAACCTAATGTTGAAAGGTAATTGTATGTTTCCTTGGAGCATATACATGTATGTTTTCAGGATGTTGCATTTCATACCAGTTTTGATGGGTTTAATAAAAAAAAAGGATAGAAGACTTTGTTCTTCGCAAAATGAACTGGCCCATATAACAAATCACTGGACTAGGCCTGTGGTAAAATCTACCCCTTGTTGTGTGTCTACTGGATCACTCACTTTGTCCTTTTTTGAAAGTAGGTTTCCACACAGTTTACGAAGTAGGAGGGCATGTTATGTCCGTAGCCTGGCATGTCGACCAGTGTGAAGGCCCCTCCTGCCTGGTACAACTGTAGTGCCTTGGTACGCCCCTGTAACAGCAGACCACGTCTATTACTGCTACACCTCATACAATTGAATAGGAAGGCCAAACAGAACAAATAATTGTGATAAAAACTGCCCCCCCCCCCCCCCCCGTTTTTTTTACCTCCAACAGTAACAAAAATTAGTCACTCAAATAAAGTGCCTGTATTTAACTTTTAGAGGGTTTGTTTTCACAGAAATGTCTAAGACAATTTATTTTTTTGATGCACAAACAAAGTTCAAAAGTCTTTCATGTTATATTACATCATTTTCCCCATTAGATTCTATGTTAATTTAATTTTCTAAAATTAGTTTTACCTGGCTTCGTTTATAGAGTTGTCAAAAATTGATGAAATTTGTCACATAGCTTAAGAATTAGCTAGTGCTTCTATTGGTAATACTTCTATATAATAACCTGTTTCATAGACTTCTAACCATGATGAGTTCAAATTGTCCAAAACAATTATTACCGCAAAATTAACCATTGTGTCTATGGGAATGACATCAAAGTATAACTTTTATACAGGGATGAAAAGTAATATCTCAACAACAGATCTAGAGGCATGGATAATAATACATGTATAAAGATTACCACAAGAAATACTGGGTAATTCTCTAACAGTTTTATAAAAATTGGATGTCAAATGAAGGCTCTAAAACATTTTGAAAAAAATAAGTAGATTTACATAGAATCCAATGGGAAACTGACATCACAGGGAGGACTTTTGACCTCTGGCTGTAGTAAGAGTGGGTACTGAAACGATGGTATATGTCTATCTTTACCTGTGTTCAAATTAAGGATCCAAATGTTCTCAAATGGATTGATCATGCATATTTACCTAACAAAAGATTTGCATGAAACTAACCTTAACCTTGTATAATACATCACATGTCAGAAAATAAGACCACCTTGTTCTCGTGGATTCGAAGCAAGAAACACAAATATAACTTTGTTAGGTCTGAACATGTTACACCATCTAGCAAAGATTTTGAATTCATAAAATAAGTTCTTTTATTGGAGTACATTTCCTTTTCAAAGGTATGCACAAACGTACATTTTAAGATTTTTTTTTATCAGAACAGATTGTCACCCGACATTACTTACTGGTTTGGATGACACCGATAATTTTCTAAGAACTGTGATTGGAGCTTTGGAAAACAGGGTGTGTATCAAAGAGGATTTCCCAACATTGCTCCGACCAATAAACGCCACCTGAAATACATATGTAAGTTTAACATCTAAAACTTGGAATCACTAACATATACTGAATACCGTGAAATTTTTGCTGCATATTGATTTTCGCCATCTTTAATCAGGACAAATTTATCATTACAGCAAACATTTGTCAACAACATAATATACATAGTAATTAAATAAGAAGGGCGAACATTTCCCGGTACACAGTAAGCTGACATCATTATTTATTTGAAGAATGAAAATGCAACATGTTTTTTAAGTTACAGCTCATTTGGATAGTATTTTGAGGCGTATCCATCTTCAAAGAACATGTGTTCTGCTCTCGATATACACACACCTGCTCCTATAGAATATGTCATGACAAAATAGAAGGCTGTTTACATGTCACCTTGCGGATGGATCGATACAAGTACGGTACTTGGCAGACTTTGTTTGTTTGTGTTTAACGTCCTATTAACAGCTATAGTCATTTAAGGACGTGCCAGGTTTTTGTGGTGGAGGAGGAAACCTGGAGTTCCCAGAGAAAAACCAATGACCTAAGCCCAGTACCTGGCGACTGCCCAACGTAGGCCTCAAACCCGCGACCCAGTGGTGGAGGGCAAATGGTAGCAGAATGACTCAGATGCCTTAATTATAACCACATGGCCACCGCAACCCCCACTTGGCAGACTAGTCTAATTAATGCCTGCTATGATGAAGATAAATAGAACTGTGCAGTAGCATAGTCACTGTGATAATATCAACAGGCATTGAAGCTGGTGTAACTCCTCTGTTATATTCAAAGCCTTAGGACAGGTATCAGTCTAGAAATAGGTCAGGTTTTCTTCAACGGAGCTTTCCACGATCCTTCAATTTTGTCATGACGTATTCTAAAGGGACAGAGATTATCTGTGTCAAGAGTGGATACATGTATATAGAACACACATGGGTTTCAGAGATAAAATAAAGATTGCTGTTTTTTATGCTGTGTAGATATTTCTAATGCAATGAATGAATGACGGTAATATTAAAAAAGAAAGATCTAATTTAGAAATATTGTCAAGAGATTTGAGAAATTTTCTTACAACTGATCAGGAATTACATGCTAAGTGTAAGATCTTTATAAAATGTCATATTTTTTTTTTCAAAATGAAAAATTACCTCCGGAATATCATACTTGGGTAATTTATCTATCTCAGCAGCTGTCTTTATATGCTTTATCTTGTATGATTCATCTTTTGGTGTGAAGAATTTTGAAGCAAACTTTATTTCAGATTCTGCAGGATTGAAAGAAGCGGTTCCCTCTGGTATAATAGGCACAGCTACAAACGGCTGAAGCTCGCTGATTGGATTATAAGGTGTCAGTTGTGTTTTTTTCTGGTCTGTTGCTGACAAGCATTGTATATTTGTGGATGTGCTGATACCAAAAGATCCAAGCGTTGTGTTACTCAGCAGTGCTGAAAGCTTGCTCCAGGTGAAGCCAGGTTTAGAAAGCACAACCATTCCTTGATTCCCGAGTAATCTGCGGAACTTATTCATTCTGGTCAATTGTCTTACTGAGGTTAAGAATATTTTTGTTGTTATCTGAAATAAGAATTATAATCAGAATACAGTGCAGTCATATGATAAACCTAACAGATAATGAAATTTTTTGTTTTATAAGTGATTTGCACAAAATATTCAACCATTTCCCATTTATCAAGTGGAAAAGATCTTGCAAAGTCGGTTAAAAACTTAATTATATAGAAGCAATCTGAGAGCTCTCAGCGTACCGGGTAAGTAACTAAGTGGTTTTGAGAGGTCTGATTTTAATATTAAAGTTTGTATATTAGAGAAGAACAGGAATTTTGATCGCTTTATTTTAAACCACTTAACAGACAAGTCCATTACGTTAGAAAGTGGTGTTTTGATAAATTATCGATGTTCAAAGGCACATGAATATCATGGGGTGCTGATTTCCTAATTCACATTCATTACAAAATGTGAAAATCATTAAATCTCTTTTGTGATATCATAAACGTCTTGTTAGATTTTACAATATTGAATACACATAGTTTTTTATTGACACAAACTTGATTATATGAAATAACAAAAGTTTAGAAACTATTAAGAATCCCTCTCATGGAATCGACAACAGTGTTTTAACTGTAAAAATGTGACCAGACCAGTATTTTCAAACCTTGGATCGACCTCCAATCATTCAACTCAGACACCCTAACAAACTGAGCTGTTAATTAAAGGGGAGGTTATATTTTTATACTGTATACATACACAAATAGAGATTGATCCTGAAATGGAAAAGTATCCTATTTACTTGCATGACAGCCTAACTAACCACAGGCCAAGAAGGGCCTGTATTGCTCCCCTGTTTGTTTTGTTACATGGAATTGTTGGTCAATATTGTGTAGTTAGGTTGATTGGATAATCAGAAGAGGTTGAAGGTTTACCACGCAGTTATTTGACCCCTGTGACCTTGAAAGTATACATAGGGCAAGGGCATATTCATGTGCGAATGTTGTTGAGCTCAAACAGAGGATGCTGGTGGGGGAATAGGAGCAGGACTTGACACGTTTCGGATATTCAGAAGTGTGTTGAAGGGATTTGTTTGTTGTTATTTGTTTATCGTTTTAGCAACAGCTAAGGAAATATAAGGATGGTGTCACATGACGGACATATGACTTTGAAAGTATAGGTCAATGTCATTTTCATTCACAAACATAATCAGGTTCCATTATAGGATGCTACTGAACAAATATGACTTTAAGGCAATCAGATCTTCAGAAGAAGTCGTTTGAAGGTTAAGGCCTATTTCACCCCTGTGACCTTGAAGGTAGGTCAAAGTCATTTTCATTCCCAAACTTTGTAGGACTTCATCATACGATGCTACTGGCTAAATATCATGACTCTATGCCTTTCAGATCTTCAGAAGAAGTCGTTTGAATGTTTTGACCTATTGACCTTTGTGACCTTGAAAGTAAACCAAACGTCCTTTTCATTTGCAAACTTTCTCAGGCTTCATCATAGGATGCTACTGGCCAAATATCATGACTCTAGGCTTTTCAGATCTCTAGAGGAAGTCGTTTGAAAGTTTACACCTATTCACCTATTTGACCCCTGTGACCTTGAAAGTAGGTCAAGGTCATTTTCATTCACTAACTTTGTCGGACTCCATCTATGATACTACTGGCCAAATATCATGACTCTATGCCTTATGGATCTTCAGAAGAAGTCGTTTAAACAAAAAGTTGACGGACCCAACGGATGGATGACAGACGCCGCGCCATGGCACAAGCATCAGGCAGGTGTCAGAGCTAATAATAAAAACACATGGATTTGGATTGCTTTATAAATTATTGTAAACCATTTTAGGCCTTTAAGTTCGGAAAAGGTATTTTTAATTATAATTTACAAGAGTTAAAGGGGTGTCGTTTTGGTAATTATTCATCACAAAATGTGCATGGGATCATTGATCCCTTCTGTCAGACACATTCATTCATTAGATTTTCATGCTCCTTGCAAATTTCTTTCTTTATTAATGATTTTTTTTTATCGAGGTTTCAAGGATTTGCTATAGAACCAATAAAAATTATATATATACATGTATACAGTATCACAGACAGACATCTGCATCTGGTACGTGAGTGTAACAGGAGCGGAAAAAAATATGCAAAACCAGACGGGGTTAATTGTACTCGGGACCCTCCAATCGACCCAATCCTGCATGAGCACCGCTCAATCCTTTTTAAAAAAGTCTTAATTTGACCCCGAAGACGTATACCCATGTCTATATATATACAACCGGCCCGGTCACCGATACCCCATTGTCAAGCATTATAATCACTTAATTAGTAGTGGTACTAGCTGCGAAAAGGTTGCTACCGACGACAAGACAATTAATATATATATATAAGAGGCCGGGTATTAATATTTGTATTACCGTAATACTTTATGACCCAAGTTGAATAAATGGCTACTTTTATGACCAAAGTTGAAGTAATTGCGTGGTCAAACAGGTTTAGTGCGAAACGACCCGACGCGGCCAGAATCAGATGCTTGTGTAGCCCTAGTTTCCTCTGGCTCTAACATCAGACATGGGCTTTTTGACAGATAGATGTCTGGTCGGGCCCATACCAGACATCTATCTGTCAAAATGTCCAAGTCTGCAGGGCCAGAGGAAACCGGTTCATAAATATAAGACGGCGGTTTCTTGATACTTACCGCTGCAACCACAACGTACTGTTTTCTTGTTCGGTACTTTGGAGTGAAATATCAAATTTCATAACGTATGTCCCAAAAATATCGGAGTGTGCCGTATCCTGTGAATGATTACTAGCCGGCTGCATGCACGTACACTGGGCGCAGCCATTTTGGAAATGCCCGGATGCTAAGTGGGACATAGGTAAAGAAACGTACACGGTTCGATCGATATTGTAAGTTTGTTAATTTTCTAGGGCATATATACACTATACAAGTGATCAATATAATAGTTTTCTAATTGATGTCTTTTGTTTCGATAAGTTCCGTGAAGTTGAATCAATGATATTGAAGTCGCTTACATGACCACGTACGGATTTCGGACTTAATTGAGGAAGCAGTTTTTACCGGTTTCTAGCACATTGAAAAATCCAAAATGAACACAATGTCATACATCGGGGATTTTGGATTGTAATTCAAGATGTTAAGTTACAAACATGGCACATGTAATTTGGTCGGTTAGGACTTAAAGTGGTATACTTGAGTGGTATGTGTTAAAGCATTTAAAAAGCCTACTCCTGCTGAACAGATGATCATATTTCAACAAAATTTGCTGTTATTTAATTGGATTTTAACGGTAATTTTTGGGACTCGGATATTATTTCTTCAAATTCTACAAAAAACACTGGTTTTATAAAAAAAATAGTCAAGGGTGCTGCAGCCTGTTAAGGATGATCCCGGAATTGCCCATATATTTTGCCTTGATTGCTAAATATCAAGGTGACTGATACAGTCCCTAAGGACCTGTTGTTTATGTTGCATTTATACATCATATTCACATTAACTAAGGTGTTACCTCTGAAACCTCCGATGAGGGAGATCTCCCTCATTCCACATTTCCAACGTCAGGAAGAAAGTGCGTGAAACGTGACTGAAACTGCTTTGCTCAATTTATCTTTCCCTTTTTATGTATGAAAATTCAAAATAACTCATAAAAAACCTTCATTTGATTCAGACACCTCTGTTATAATCATTACACACACCCTGCAGTAACTAGGAGATCATTTGACCACAGGATGAAGAATTAAATTTGAATTTCGAGGGAGATCAGTAAATTTAGGTCAAAATGAGGAAGTCGTCCCTCCAAATGTAAGGGAGGGTTGACAGCTATGTATTCATTATGATAAAACTTTGATTTGCCTCCTTCCCTCATTTGCCCCCTTGCTTACCCTCCACCAGCTGTTAACTTATATTTCTTCATAATTCATCCTTAATATCTCTTTTATTGACTCACGGTGGGTGTTATTATAAAAGAGGTGTTACTGTATGTATATAAAAGTAATGTTGTGGTTTGTAATGTATGAAGTATACAGCTATATATATGTTTACTAGTGCATGATTAGCAATTAGAGGGCTGTAACAATTAATACCTGGGTTTTGCCATGTCCGAATTGCATACAAAAACAGTCAGTGGTTATGTGCTACCTTAAAACTTTCACTTACAAGATTTTAAATATATTTTTTTTAATGTTCCAAGACGGGGACTGACCTGTTGAAATCAGAATCATGAGATAACTGATATTTTATATGGTGTGCTTGTATTATAAAGGCCTTGAAGGGTGGCATTAACAAAAGTGTTCAAGTAATTTAGTATAATGCCACACGTTCTTAAAAAGACAGCGACAAAATGGAAAATAATTTGTCATTAAATCATTGTCGTTGCCAATGAAAACTCTTATGTTAATAATTTGTTTTGATATTGAATTAAAAATTAGCATCTTTAATATACATTTCTGTATCGTGGCTATGTGTGTTGGTATGTATGCGTGAGCTTAATGCCAATATTCAGTACTAATTCATATATCGATACATCAAAATGATTTTGTTCCAGACAGGGTAAAGGTAACCTGTTTGCCCCTACGATGGAGAGATGGCTGGGAGGCATGTGAGGATGAGTGTAAGGTGGGCCTTCAACTTCCGGGCATGGGCTCCCTCTGCGGAGGACTGGACCGTGTGTAACCAGTGTGTCCAGCCTGAAGAAGCACAGAGGATCAGCAAGTTTGTGTTCAAGAAAGATGCAAAATCTTCCATGGTAATTTGTCAACAATAGTTAATACTGTTCTTCTACAAAATCTATCTCAACTAACATGTTTAGGGCAATCTTACACAATCGATAATTTCTTATTAAAACAACACATCAAAGTTTGTAGAGGAGAAACAGTGTATGCTGGAATCAGCCTGACCCACTATTTGTCTGTTCATAGACAATATCTTTTCTAGGCAACATATTAAGAGTTTGAATCTGTTTACTGATATTACGAATGTTTACAGAGTTATTGCCCTTTTCATATTCCAACGCTTGTATACCTTGTGTGGACATCTAAACACATCCAATCAAGTTCCCTTGAAACATGCTAGATCGTAATTATTACTTATAAAATAGGTGTCAATTTGACCTAGATTTAGATGGTGAGTGTCGTTAATGAAGCAGAAGGTGCTAACCCTTTTGGAACACCTGGTCCTATTATCTTTGTACCTTTTCAAGAGTCTCCATACCAATGTAATGCTTTCTTTTGTTCACATATGCCCTAGTCTTTTCGATATTGAGACTATTTTTTTTTTATCGATTTTGAGTTCAAAATATGTTTTGTTGACGTTGATTCTATTGTATTTATTTTTTAACTTAGGTCCCCCTTTCAGAACATTTATAATACTGGAAATGGTATTTCACAGAATGCTAAAAAAGGTTCCTATGCAAACTTCGTTTCTCTTAAGAAAGTTAGCTTCCTTTGTATAGTTGAGATTTATTCAGGCTCGTATGGCTTTTTATTTCTATCCTGAATACTTTATTTTTTTATTGCAGATTGGACGGCTTATGATAAGAAAGGTTATCTCAGAATACCTCAACATTCCATTTAAGGAAGTGACTTTAGCAAGATCAGAGAAGGGAAAACCCTATATAGCAGACAGGACTGATGTTGATAATTTCAGTTTCAACGTTTCCCACCAGGGGGATTATGCTGTCCTTGCGGCACAAGGGAACTGTATTCTCGGTGTGGATGTCATGAAATTGGAAACACGTTAGTAAGTTTAAGTTACATGTTCTTTATAAACTCATCCATCCCTGAAGACACATTTGAACTCTTCCAATGCAAAGGTTGGAATAGTTCATTATGAAATTTCAGGGGTGAATGAGTTTTAGAGATCCCTAGAAAACTGTTACATTGTAAAAGAGTGTATTGATGACATTGGTCTTACAGCTGTCTATTGTTTACATTTATTGCAAAAGAATATCTAGAAATGATTGGTTTAGAGCTGTCACATGACCTCTTAACTTTCTATAGAGAGTCAGTATTGCATTAGAGGGAAACATGGTGCTATCCCTGTCCACAGTTTCAAACTGAAACAACATTTACCGGTATTTTTATATAATTTCACCTTAAATTTGGAATTGGAAGATTTGTATTGTAAGGTAATAGGAGTTACTTCCCCTACACTAATTAAAACCAATTAGGGAGGCAAGTGCAATCAACTAGATGGATATTTTATATATATTTCTAGACTTTGATAACTATTATGTGAGAAAAATGAGTTCCTCTCCTTTTTGACACAGAATGTCGTCATACTTTTTCCATTCTCTTGAATTAAGGGTAGATTTTAAACACTCAACATAGACATGTGCTTGAAATTTACTCTTGATCAACTCTGAATTGGAAAAATTGTGATTTAATACACACCCACACATAAGATGACCTGTAAGTCCTAGAATTTTGTCGTAGTGTTTTCATTATACCAGTGGAACATACTGTATTACATACTGAACAAATATTATAGTGACTTCAGTCCTGCACAGATAATAACAGCTGTTGTACACAGTGCAGAACTTTCAGTACTTTGATTTCTTTATTTGTTTAACATTGGAACAGTTTGTCTACCTGCTATTCAGACATTTTATGACAAAAGACCTGATTTTACAAAACTAACATACAATGTACCTTCTTGTTCCAAGTCAATACCATAACCACATCTGTTCTTACTGATGGGATATTATATGTAAGATCTAACGACTGACTAAAACACAAGCTGCTTTCACCCTTTAGATGGCTCATCAACCTATTATATTATAGTTGTAGATATATGCATATGGATTTGTTTTGAACAGGTACAGATGTGGATAGCTTCTTCGAAACTATGAGGAGACAATTCACTGCAGAAGAATGGATGCTCATTCGCTCTCCCACCACAGACAAAGAGAGACTCAAGCTCTTCTTCAGACTCTGGGTATGACCAATAATCCATTGAAAGCCAAGGACATGTGTCCTCTGTCATTCTCTGTTACTCCTGTGACACAGGTGTCCACTGTTACTGGTTTGACACATGTGTCCACTGTTGCTGCTTTGACACATGTGTCCTTTGTTACAGGTTTGACACATGTGGCCACTGTTTATGCTGTGGCACTTGTGTCATATGTTAATACTGTCACACCTGTGTCCACTGTTTCTACTGTTACAGTTGTGTTCACTGTTTTTACTGTGACACATGTGTCTACTGTAACTGCTGTGACACATGCGACACTGTTACTGGTTTGACCCATGTGTCCACTGTTTCTACTGTTACAGTTGTGTTCACTGTTTTTACTGTGACACATGTGGCTACTGTTACTGGTTGACACATATGTCCAATGGTACTGCTGTGACACACGTGTCCTCTGTTACTGCTCTGACACATGTGTCCACCGTTACTGCTGTGAGACATGTGTCCTCTGTTTCTGCTTTGACACATGAGTACAGTGCTACTGCTGTGACCCATGTGCCACTGTTACTGCTCTGACACATGTGTCCACTCTGACTGGTTTGACATATGTGTACACTGCTACTGCTGTGGCACATGTGCCCACTGCTCCTTCTGTGACACATGTGCCCACTGTTACTGCTGTGACACATTTGTCCTCGGTTGCTACTGTGAAACATGTGTCCTTTGTTACTGGCTTGATACATGTGTCTACTGTAACTGCTGTGACACATATGTCCCCTGTTCCTGCTGTGCCCCCTGTGTCTCCTGTTACTGGTTTGGCACATGTGTCCTCTGTCAGTCTCTGTTACTCCTGTGACCCAGGTGTCCACTGTTTCTGGTTTGACACATGGGTCTACTGTTTTTACTGTGACACATGTGCCCGCTGTTACTACTGTGAGACATGTGTCCCCTGTTACTCCTGTGACCCATGTGTCCTTTGTTACTGGTTTGATACATGTGTCTACTGTTACTGCTCTGACAAATGTGTCCACTGTTACTGGTTTGGCACATGTGTCCTTTGTTACTCGTTTGATACATGTGTCTACTGTTACTGTTTTGACACATGTGTCTTTTGTTACTGCTGTGACACCTGTGTCCACTCTAACTGGTTTGACATATGTGTACACTGCTACTGCTGTGAGACATGTGTCCTCTGTCAGTCTCTGTTACTCCTGCGACACAGGTGTCCACTGTTTCTGGTTTGACACATATGTCGACTGTTACTACTGTGACACATATGTCCACTGTTACTGCTGTGACACATGTGTACACAGCTACTGCTGTGACATTTGTCTAGTAGATTTTTCAAAAAGTTCATATACACTAGCTTTATTTGCATGACTAGGTTAATATATATATAAATCTAGGTCTTGTATACAACTAGTGCAGTAGGTTGATACATGGTTGTACATTAGCCAATTCACATCCACAAAGAGGTTGACATACGACTGGGAAGTTAATCTCCTTACTAATTTTTGTTATTTTCAGTGCTTGAAGGAAAGTTACGTAAAAGCACTCGGTGTAGGCATTGGATTTGAGGTTGGCAGATTGAACTTCAACCTTCCAACTTTAAATATAGACTCTAGTGTCATTTCTGACACCACTCTGAAGATAGCTGGGACACCGATGCCAGACTGGACATTTGAGGAGCAGTTGCTAGGTGACCATAGTATTGCAGTAGCTGTAAACGAAAATGACAAAACACGTTTGGGATGTCCCGTAAGTGTGTGACAATGCTGTAGTGCTTGGGATCTCAGTGTTTTTAATTTCCTGTCTGTAAAATTGAGGCCGCTTATTGGTCCCATTCCCAAGGCAATTTACCTTCTCACCCAAAAAATCATGTAAAAAATTCCCAAAATTGTAACCGATATCATGAAACCTATAAAAAGAAGGCATGTCGTATTAATGCAGAAAAAATGTCGCCTATATATGTTACAGTACAGACTGTGACACTAAACTAATTAGTCCTCATGCAAAGATCAGAAATGGTAAGGAGTTTTTTTTCCAAATTGACAAGTATAAAAATGAATTTCAGTAATTCATATATATGCAAAATTTATGATTTTGTTCGTGGTGACACTTCCTATCACAGTCCCTTTGTCACCAGACAGGGTTCAGAGTTAGATGTACCTGGTGTTATAAGTCATCCACGTTTACAATCTGTCTTATGCACAGGTTAAATGGTTACACACTTATCTATCTCCTCATGCTAATTGTTCACAGGTTGATTATTCAGTTCATTTATTTCCCTCAATTCCATTTGTCAACTTATTTACATCATTGTGTTAAGATTGTACAAATTTATGAAATTTTGCAAATTTGTATGACCAGAAATAATTTTACACCATGTCAAATTTTTCTCAATTCATGAAAAAAATATTCCCAAAACAGCCAGGAAACAAATGGAATTACTTCTATTTTTCACTTAACATGTACGCTTGTATAATGTAATTTGGTGGTAGCAGCCTATTATATTTCTTATAATTCTGGTTCTTGTTTAACAGCACTTCCAGTTTGTCTGGTTGTAATATCCATGTTCTGATCCATTTCTTATGTTACAATGACTTTTACATTCATTGGTCAACAAGAAAAAAAATATGGCATTATGTTTCATGACAGACAAGACAAATTACCGAAATTGCATCTTTCACAATTTGATCACTTGCTTTAAAGTTTATACCTGGGGGGTATTATCAAAGTCCCAGACATTGTGATAAGTACATTTTCAGGAAATATATAAATTTTTTTTTAATTCTCCTTTTGAATGTTTTGACTCTCCCAACAATCTGTGTTCCTAGTTGCAAGTTGTCCAGCTCATGCACTGCCAACAGTGTAGGAACTCTAAGTACAAAGTTGAGGCTACCTCCCCTTGATCAACAATTTTGAGTGCTTCATGGAATTTGCCTTTGTCTAGTTGGCATTCGAATTGCCTATGAATGCCAACTGATAGCAGTTTAATGTTTAAATATCTACCTCCCTCATTACTGGAAAAAGTCAACTTGTGATTGTATTATAGCACCTGTTTGTGTTGATAAATCTGAAAATAGAGAAGAGCTATCTCCGAACCCATTACTGTCTGGATATCACAATTGATTATGTACAGTGAAACCTCTCTAATCTGACCACTGAGTATTCTGATGTCCTGTCATATCCATCATACAGTCCGTTTCCTATAAAGCTTAAACCTGTGTATTTTGACACCCTGTAAACTATAGCAAAGTATTAGTTCCCACGGGCTGTTTTATTAGTTGGGTTTCACTAGACATGTTTGTCATCCTCAATACCTCAGGTGTTACATTCACTCATGCTTTCTGCACCCCTGGAATATGTCATAGCAAAATTGAAGGCTCAGTGTGAACCACCTTGTGGATGAGACGAGAAGACTAGTTTGATACTTTGATGTACGTCAAAAGAATCTGTCGGTTGCGTAAAATTTACCGGCTTTGAAGTCGAATGTCGCTCCTCTAATCTTCAAAGGACAGGTATCAGCCTGGCGATTGGTCAGTTGTTTTTTTACCTGAGACCAATCAAATAGCTAGCTGCATGCGTTCCTTCAATTTTGCTATGTCAAATTCCAGGGGTGCAGAGAGCAAAAGTGAGAGTAACCACTGCAGTATTGAGGATGCATGTTTGTGTAGTAAATGGAAGGAATTTTTACCTACAAGACAATTTTTGGAGAGAGAAAAAAAAGCTTTTTCCCTGAGGTTTTATTCTCACCCATTATCTTTGAAATATTTATAGCCTTTATTATTTACAATATTTTGTAAACAGTTTTACCATGACATACAGAACATGTTTTCCATTGCAGGTAAACAAGAACATGGAGGAAGGATTGCTGTCTGCCGGAGGAGAATTTAAGGTGTTGGATTTTAGAGATGTCATCAAAAATGTCCAGTCTCTCTCTGAACCAGACATGTCGTTCTGGGAGAACTTTCATGTAAAAGCAGAGGACCCGAGTCAATGGAAAAGCAAAAAAGCACAGACGTCCTGACATGACACCCACAGCATCGCAGTCTTAATCATCATTTCTAAAGTGCGCTTAATATGGGCAATACCATGTGTCAGTTTATCAATATAATGTATTAGAAGGTAACAGTGCATAATGTCAACCCAAGGGAATCATTGTTACCCAAAGCAAAATAAAAAGTGAGAACAGGTTTCAGATGATAGACAATTTGCACTGCTACATTATGTGTAATGAATGTCCTATTTACAGGTGACAGTGTAAAATATCACCTGCAAAATCTTATCTTCACAATCTGTATGCACATTAACTGATGATCAACTTAATGTGCACATATTTTGCTAGGGTAACATTTTGCACTATCACATCATTATGTCACCGTCACTCTACATTGTATTTTTAGCGAGTTTCAGTGTTTGTTTCCATCATTTTCTCAACCAATCAGAATATGAGAAATTAAGTTGAGGTGTAACAAAAAATAGCATCTTAGTATCTTAAAATCTTAAAAAATAGAATTAGTCTCACATAATTATGAGTGTTATATTATCTATAACATTCATACTGTTACTTTTGAATACCATAATTTGCACCCATGGTATTTGAATACACACGAATGCATATATACACTTTGTATTAGGATAATAAAATGTGATTTATGATGGAAAAATGTTGTGCAACTTCTGCTACTGAAGATCATTATAAACATTCCAGTGTTGCTGGCAGTTTAAAAATAAAAAGTTTCATGCGCTTTAAGGGAAGTTCAACCATGATCACTAGAAATAAATCTCTGCTTTAAAGTTTAATTGCTATTACCCTGGTAATCATTTGATGGGCCTGGTCAGTTCTGGGAGGGGGCCTTTATAATTTCAGTTCCTCCCAAAAAAGGAGGAGAGGGATTTGATTTATTGGGGGAGGAGTGCTGATTATTGCGAATACGGTATTAGATATTTTGTATGAAGTTGGGATATGAACCTATGTACTACAGATGATTGATGTTATCTTTGAAGGGTGTTTCGTATCATTTGTATGCCCATCAATTGAAGAATCCATTTTCGCCCAGTATTAAATTCGCCCATCACACTTAATAACGATATATATTGTGCTGTTTACAAATGTTTGCTGTAGTGATAAATTCACCCTCATTATGGAGGGTGAAATATACGAAAATCAAACTGCAGTGAATATTTCCCAGTATACAATAATAAAATTAATACAAATCGTGAAAACTTTAAATCTTATAATGAATAAATTGTTGACAAACGATGTACATGTATCGTGAAAAGTGAACTTACCATATGCAGTCTGACAAAAAAATGGCTAATAACATAAACAAACATTTTTCCTATCTGTGAACTGTGGCATTTTTGTCAGTACACTGTATAAGTGTGGAAAATTAAGGTTTTTCCAAGGATTGCTCATCTACTACGAAATTGCAGGTGTTTTTCATTGCATACTCTAAGCATGCACGTCGGGCTTGATCGTTCATGCAGAACAACTGGTTTGTCTGTTTTTAGGTATAAATCCTGGCTGACTTGTGAAGGTTTATGCAGGCCTTGCATTGCTTTGTCAAGGTTCGCCTGAATGCAGCATCATATTACTAGGTCCCTCCTTATTTCATAAACATACAAGTATAGCTAGTCCAACTGTTTGAATCGCGATAAATAAAAGTGGCCAAAGTGACGTAACCTATATCATGACAGGGTTATGTCCCTTGTTGATAATGTCCCTTTTCCCCAGGGTGTCTGGGGAACTTACCAGTAGGAAGTGACACTAGATAATGATTATTTGGTCACAGATAATAGAGATATATTTTATTGGTAATTTTTAGTCACTGTTGTTTTAAATGTTGGAACAATTTTCAATAAATCAGGCATAACCTTTGAAATTTTTATGAATATTCATAAGGAATTACCAAAAATGTTAATAACACCAGTGAAATAGGCAGTATTTAAAAGAAGACTTTAGGGATTAGTTTTGAATTATTCACTTTTTTATGCAATTATTCTGTATATTTGTTTTATCATTCATCGCTTTGGTATGGGAAGTGATTTATAACAACTGCTGATGAAAAATAACAGCAGTGTGTAAAAAATGATCAAATCATCAAGTTGTATTCATCCGAACCTGAAATGTGTATGTTGTTCTAAGGTTGTCAATGACTTGTTTATACATTGTTATATACTTTTTATAAGCCGGACAGAATAACTTATTGAATACAATGTACCAGGATCAATAAAATATGTTTGTTATAAATGTGTGTGTTTTAATTTTTTTCGAATACTTTGAATTCTGAATTTTCTAAATTGTGCGGTGAAGTACTGAAAGCAACATAAATCCCAATGTCATTCGCACTATTAAGTGATTGTTGTTTCATTCTAAGGTTCCTCGTACCACGACCAAAATATAAAACTATGCGTTTGAAACTTATTTTCTGGCATGACTATAGCTTTGATAAATCAATTTTGAAAAGAAAAATATACCTTGTCGTACATTTAAGAAAACATAATGGAGATATGAAATGAACAAAATATTATCAACTACTAACATGTTTTGTGTGTAAAATATTCTGCGGGTTTAGACTAGGATTCGAACCCTGGACTTCAGATTGTTATACCATCTCTGGGAATGATTGAGCTACCTGGACAACAAGTATACAATCCAAATATGCTACAATTATATCTAAAAGGAGTTAAGGGGAGGTTACTGTATATAGGAAAAATGGCAATGCAGCTGGACAGGAATTCTTAAGCTCTCCTGGACCAAATAAGGGACCAAGTGGAGAGCATATAACATGGCTTGGCATCCATCGTCTTTCTCTCTATCCATTGTCCATCTGTCTATCCATCGTCTTTCTCTCTATCCATTGTCCATCTGTCTATCCATCGTCTTTCTGTCTATCCATCGTCCATCTGTCTATCCATCGTCCTTCTGTCTATCTATAATCCTTCTGTTTATCTATCGTCCTTCTGTCCATCTATCATCATTCTGGCTTTCCATCGTCCTTCTGTCTATCAATCGTCCATCTGTATGTTATCCAATCGTCCATCTGTCTATCTATGGTCCTGTCTATTTTATCCATCGTCCTTCTCTATCCATAGCCCATCTGTCTATTCTATCAATCATACTTCTGTCCATCGTCCATCTGTCTATCCATCGTCCTTCTCTCTATCGATGTCCCATGTCAATTATTTCCATCGTCCTTCTGTCTATCCCTCTGGCTTTCCATCAACCCTCTGTTTATCCATTGCCCTTCTGTCTATCCATTGTCTATCTGTCTATTCATCGTTCTTCTCTCTATCCATCGCTCATCTGTCTATTCTAACCATCGTCCTTCTGTCTATCCCTCATCCATCTGTCTATCTGTCATCCCTCTTGCTTTCCATCGACCCTCTGTCTATCCATCGTCCATCTGTCTATCCATCGTCCTTCTCTTTTCTATTGCCCATCTGGAGGGGGGGG
>NW_018407364.1:667196-789752 GCF_002113885.1 Mizuhopecten yessoensis
GGGGGGGATAGGGGGAGGCTGTTCTACTGAGTCGAAAATTATTATCTTGTGACTTTTGAAGAATTTTGTTTATGCAAATTTAAAATCTGACAATGCTTACCTGACCTTTAATGCATTGTAGCAGCTGTGTTTGAGGTCTTAAATGTTTCAAAAAATCTTCCAAATATAGGGATGACAAAGAAGCTCATGATAATAATATTTGACGTGTTGCTTACTTAGATAAATAGATATCAAGAGTTTTTTAAACAGATGAGCTCATTTTCAATTCCATGTGGTTTAAAAATATTGAAAAGATTCAACTGTTTCTCCTGTTTAACAAAAGAGGCTAAGGGTCAGGAGAAGGGTTAGCAAGTTTGTTGAAATGAATATCCTCGACACCCTTTAAAATCTGTGAGGAAAAGCAGATGCCAGAGTGACCTTAAAAGGGTTGGTAAAATATTTTTTAGCAACTCCAGAGTAACCTTGACTGATCACAAAAATAAAGTGTGTACTGACGTATGAGAACATTTCATACTGTATTAAAATGAATATAGTAGAGTGTATGTGTGTTCATAAATTTGGACTTTTTCTCTGGACGAAGGACAACAAACCTTATTGGGTTATACGCATTTTTTACTGATGCCTTGGAAGGATCTCTATGCAGAAAAATGACCCCTGGTTAGTTTTTCTACAGTGGTCACTTCAATGTTTACACTAGGAAGAAGGACAAAAAACATGGTTACATGGGGTGGGGTTAATATGCTTTCTACGCATACCAAGGTAGGATCTCCAGTCTCTACGTACGTAGAATACATGTACCAGGTATATTGATTTCAAGTCATATTTCAAATGTAGAAAAATGACCCCGGAATGGCTTAATTTTCTATTGAGGGGTTATAATTACTTTTTCATGACACAGCAGCAATAAATATCTAATTTTGATTTTCACAAAATTGTGCTCATTTTCACAACTTGGTTTTTCTATATCAAGGTTCAACATTACCAGCAAGCTTAATTTAGTGCCTCAATAAAATTGGAACAATTCTTAGTGCTTCTAATGGTACACTTTTTAATTCACTAAATGATTTGGGAATATTATATCCCAAACTAATGGCAATGTATTATAGATCTTATTTATGAATGACATAAACATTTGATGTATAAGCAATTTCTATCAACTTTAAATAACAAATAGACATTTTGATGCTGACTCTATACAGAGACATATATCACAATATACAATATAATTTTCTGCTCTATGTAGGCCTATATATATTATTTATTATGTGTAGTTTCGGACCAAATGATGCAGCTACTCTGATACGTGTTCAGAGTTTTGTTTCAACATTTCAACTCGAAGTGCCAGTTGAGCTTATGGTAATTGGTGTGATGTCCGTCGCCTGTCTAAATATCTTGACCAGGTGCTATAAAGTTTCCTAAAATAAATGACTTTGATCTATTTTCAAGATCACAAGGGTACGTCAAATGTGTTTAAAACCTTAAACAACTTCTTTTGAATAACCAAGAGGCCTAGAGCAATGATATTTGGCCAGAAAGTACCTGGGATGAAGTGCCATTAATTTTCCTCAGATAAATGACCTTGACCTATTTTTAAGGTCACAGGGGTCAATTTGTAAAAACCTTTTAAAAACTTCTTCTGAATAACCAGGAAGCCCAGGATTATGATTCTTGGGCAGTAGGTCTCCTGGCATGAAATGCTATAAAGTGTCTTCAAATAAATGACCTTGGCCTATACTTTCAAGATCACAAGGGTCAAATATGTTAAAAACCCTTAAACAACTTCTTCTGGAGGCCCATGATGATTATATTTGACTAGTAGCATGCTAGGATAGAAAATTATAAAGTTTCATTTAGCTTAGGACATCCTATTAATATAGCCAATGAGACTGCAAATATTTGCAGAATTACTTTCAATATGGAGAACATTTTCCTATGATTGCTCAAATATCCAGGCGATGTGTTTTAATATTTTAACAGGTTCTTTTGAATGACTTTGAGTCAAAACAATGATATTTTGCCTGTATCTTTATTTAGTCAACTTTTAATTTTAAGGTTCCAAGTGTGATATTGATACCAGGTGAGCGATACATGTCCAATGGGCCTTTTGTTCAATATGATGTATCAAATATATTTCTTTGACTTTAAGCAATTTCGGTTTTTAACATGAATGTTTTTTTAATTACAAGTCTGTGGTCGCCAATGCCGTAATACATGCTTCCCGTGTTTGGTTCATTATTTGGAATTTGTTTTGGTCTTTTCAACGCTTTATTAAGGTGAGTATTATGTAAAGCCTTTCGATGACATTGAAGGATACGGAAACTCTAGAGAAAATGGACAGATTTGAGTGGGGTGACGATAGTTTCCTTCCTGGCGAAAAACAAGTATTACAGCAGCGAGGGGTGGCTTTGTATGATGGTCACGAAAAGGTATTGTTATTGTTGCAACTCAGAGTTTACGGTATAACTGTGTATGGAGCGTGTCTTGGATGCAAATACTGACGAAACTACGACGGCCTTCCTGTAGACTAAGTATTGCAGATTAAAGTTTCGATTCAATAATAAATTCGCTAACGATTTTAACTCATAAAGCTACAAGCTTCTTGATGTGTATCATAATCAGAGGACTAACTCTAGGTGGAGTCTTTCAAATAACAGAAACTACTCAAATGTAGGTTGATACCTTGATATCGATACCAAAGTTTGTCTGAGTTCATGCATTAAGCTAACAATGCGCTACAGAAATGGTCACTGTACATCTCCACCCGACATTTTTTTAAAGGTGAAGACGATCAATTATTTTGGACTAAGGAATCTGGTATTAAAATATCAATTTAGCCCCAATGCCCACTGCATTTTCCTCTCCTGCTATAGTGACATGATATGTTTCAAGTATATTAAACTGATATTATATAAATATAGAATGCACCTTAACATCAGGAAATGGTCCTTCCTCCACCGAAATGTAGACATATGGCTTCCTCCACCGAAACATAGACATATGGAATAGTCTGCCATCAGAGGTTGTAACGTCACAAACTGTTTGAGCTTTTGAATCTAGACTTAATCACTTATGGAAGAACCAGTCGCTTCTCTTATAACTACAGGGAACCTACTGAGGCCACACTAATTTAATTAACAAGAAATGAATACTCATATGCCATATATAAGAACTTAGTATACCAACATTAAATTTGAACTACTAACTTGTAATACGATATGTACAAATAATTTTCAAGTTATGAATAACAATTACAGAGCTATGACATTATCAGCAATTTACTTGCAAAAATAATCATAGGTCATCATCAGTTCTTATCAATAATATCAACCAACATTTATTAATATGTGGCAGATTTTAATTGTACATAGGATTACAGTCACCTTCGATTCTAGCTTTGAGCTAGAGGGAATTTCCCTTTAGCTCAGTGATAGAGCCTGTCCGACTAGGAACCTGGAGATCGAGGGTTTGATCCCCGGTGGAAGCACACTATTCTCTTTCCTGTTGTAAACAAATACAATAGAGGTGACAGCAGAGGAAATGTAAACATTCCTATAGTCACAATACAATCTGTGTATATAAGTATAGGTAAACGTATCTGCCTCGATAAAAAGGGAAGATGTACTGTGCACATGATATAGTATATCACATGAATAGGTATATCCCCTTTAATTCGAGGCTGAAACCTGTATTTAAAGTATTGAATTACTAGAGTGTGTTTCAACTGGATAACTGAACCTGTGTTGTTGATGGAATCGACCATGCCTGTGTGAATCGTAGACAGTGAAATCTTAACCACAGGGAAACAGTTTTGATTTTCTAGTGTGAACCTTTTATGGTTTAGTTAAATAAAAAAATATTTGATTGTATTTTTCATTGTAATAAGTCGTTTCTTTTTCTTGATTCAATTTTTTGGAACTTATGTCACATGATATGACCGTCACCGTCACATGCTACATTAGTGTGTGTGTGGGGTGGGGGGTCATCAAGCAAACTTTGTGAAAGCAAAAGATTGGTCAATTTTGATAACAAATTTCACCATTTTTACCTAAATAAAACAGTTCACTTTTGGAAAGCAGAATGACTATAAATTGCGTTTGTAAGTTGAAATTGATTCACATTTTCAGATGTCATAGTTAGCTTATTTTATCACACTAAATTGCCATCTGTGTTTCATGTGTTCTGTTGAGCAAGAAAAGAAATAGCAAAACAATTTCAAATCCAGGTAAACAGTTTATATATATATACATATTATTTGGCTGAATATGTTTCATAATTCATCTCAATACATGTTTTAGTGTTATATGTGAATATCTAATTGTATATATTCATTTTTCAGACTTCCTTTCAAGACGGAATTTTGGTTTTATCCACACATAAATTAATTTGGAAAGATGTAACGGACAGAGTAAGTATATTTGTATTCTGTTTGTATTTATTTGAATTATTAGATACTAAAGCAGTGATTGCACTTATTCTGAGTATTGTGTAAATAAATTGACAGTTGTACTGGGATTTGCAATGTATACTATATACTAGCTTTAAATCAATTCAGTTTTTAGCTCACCTGGCCGTACTGCGTCGTCCGTAGTCCGTCGTCCGTCCGTCAACTTTTTCTTTTGAACGACTTCTTCTGAAGAACTGTAGGACCTAGGGTCATGATATTTGGTCAGTAGGTACCTGGGATGTGGTGCTATAAAGTTTCCTCATCAAAATGACCTTGACCTACTTTCAAGGTCACAGCGGTTAAATATGTTAAACATTTCAAACAACAATATCCTAAGAACCATTTGAACTAGAGTTAGGATACTTGGGTATTTTATGTAAACCAGCAGTGAAAGTACTTTTTTCAGTTACACTTATGAGGTCAAAGGTCAACTTTATGTGCTAGTTTGGGGGTCAAATGTCAACTTTGGTTAAAAGCTTTAACAGTCTTCTTCTCAAGTTCCATAAAGCCCAGGGTCATGATATTTGGCCAGTAAGTACCTGGGATGTGGTGCTATAAACTTTCCTCATTAAAAAGACCTAGACCTGCATTGAAGGTCACAGGGGTCAAATATGTTAAAAATTTCAAACAACAATATCCTAAGAACCATTTTTGTAGAAAATTAGGATATAGTCAAAGTTGAACACACTAAATATCAGTAGAATTCTCTTTTAAGAGGTTTGCATATTTCGGTAATGGTAACTAGTGGCATACATGTAGTTTCATTGGATTGGATGGCACCAAAAATGGTTTAAGCTCCAGTTTAAAAAAAATCTTTTTTTTATATATAAAATCAGTAAAATAAATATTATTCATGTACCAGTATTTTACTGATACAAGTATTGGTTTATATATGTTAATACATCATGGTCAACACAGAAAAACTCTAAATTAACTGAACCTTTTCATAAGGAATGAAATCTTTCTGAAATTGTAGATATTGAATTTCTTATTTCTTATGAAAATGTGTCTCTGTACTTTATTTATTTCCATTGCAGTCCCGTATTTTGGTATTACACCTCTCACTCGTGGTGTTTCTGGAAGAACAACCATCAGGATTCGCTAAAAGGTTTTCTTAACATTCCTTTACTGGCTTCTTTGAATTAAAACATAATTGATCTGAATCCTTACACTGTAGTCTTTATATTTATGTATACAAAATTGTATATATTGATAATCTGGTAATGATGAACTGAAAAATGAGTACCAGGTACAGTTTAGTTGTACTTTACAATGAGAATTTTAATCATGATAATCATTCTTTCCTGCCAGTGCCAAAATAGTTGTTCACCTAAATGCTGTGCCAAGTCAAAAAAAACCTGGACCTGTCTCTCACAGTGCCAACCATTTCATCAGACTCTCCTTCAGGGATGCAGGTGAAAGAGAGGTAAAGTTAAGGCCACTGCTTAAAAGTCATCAGTGTACTCTATGTAGAGTCATTGTAATTAGTTCAAAGTCATTATTACGGCAGATTTCATACACATTAGATTGTCTCCCCTACAGGCATCAGATTGTCTCCCTTATACATTTAAGATTGTCTCCCTTACACATATATCAGATTATTAGTTATATACACTTCAGATTGTCTCCCTTATGCAGTTAAGATTGTCTCCCTTACACATATATCAGATTATTAGTTATATACACTTCAGATTGTCTCCCTTATACATTTAAGATTGTCTCCCTTACACATATATCAGAATACTTATTATATACACTTCAGATTATCTCCCTTATACATTTAAGATTGTCTCCCTTACACGTGTATCAAATTATTATATATTCTTCGGTAGTGGTGTTTTGATAATCGAAAGGAGTCAAAAGTTGATCGCTATTGGTGAAAAAGTAAGCACTCAATTACAATCTCTAATAATTGAAAAATCGAAAACTGCATACGTAAATATGCTAAATTTCCTTAAAACTACAATGTATCTAAAGTTTATTCTTTGACCAGGGTGTTGTTTGAAGCATCGGATGTAGGCACATTTCTCATGAATTTTCAACCGGTCTCACAAAATGAAACAAAGTTTGGTCTAAAATCTCGGACTAGCCACTTAAATTACAGGCCATGCCAATTAGCAGCATGGCTTAGGTGTGAATGTTGTGAATGGCGTGCCAATTTCGCGGCGAATGGCTTGCTGTACTACTCACTGATGTGTGAACTGTTAAGCAATTAAATCAGAGATCCCCTGTCCAGTGAGGGCTAGTTGCTAATTTATATCTGATGACAGTTGGTATAAACATTAAATAGCCACATAAGAGCTTAATTAGCCTACAATCGAAAACATGGCTTCACAAAACAGAAATGTAAGCGAGACTATAAAATCAAAACCGACACTGACATTGAATCCAAAATTAATTCTCTCATTGTCAGGATGGGACTGAGTGTTAATAAAAATAACATTAACACAAGACAGCAAATTTTTTCACAATTGGATATAAAACAATATGGGAGTAGTAGATGTTTACTTTAAATATTACTATATCCGAACTGTATCCACATGTAAATCTCATCCTAAAATTCTTTAAAATACCAATAAATCTCCAATTTTGGTTCCAAAAGAGGCTTCAGATTAACACACATGAGATAATACTATGTAATATGCCGTATGATTTGTTTTAAATATCTCATAATTTTCTCACTTAATTCAGAGAAAAAATCCATATTTTTTACCAAATCTCACTTAAAAAATTCACTGATCTCACTGCTTTGCACTGGGAAGTTATGGCATGTATGTTAAGGCCAGAAGTATGTACTCTTACTATTAGGTAAAGATAGCCGCATACTGTAGTTTCGTATTTTTCTATACACTACACAATATATTTACCAAAGTTTTGATATTCCGATTATAATCGATTAATGTTCATGACAAGTCTTCCGATAATCGATTATGATATCTGATCCGATTCCCAACACTGTTACACGCATCAGATTGTCTCCTTAATATTTAAGATTGTCTCCCTTACAAATATCACATCATTTTATACACTTCAGATTGTCTCCCTTACATGCATCAGATTGTCTCCCTTATATATTTAAGGTGTCTACCTTATACATACATCAGATTATTTTATACACTTCAGCTTGTCTCCCTTATCTATTAAGGGTGTCTCCCTTACATTATATAATATCACATAATTTTATACACTTTAGATTGTCTTCCTTACATGCATCAGATTGTCTTTCCTTACAAATATATCAGATTATTTTATACACATCAGCTTGTTTTCCTTACATACTTCAGATTGTCTCCCTTACATACATCACATGGTCTTATTCGGTTATTGCACATCAGGTTGTCTCTCTAATGTACTACATCAGATTTTGTCGCTACTGATAACAGTTTGCTTGATTCATATCACCATTAATATTACAAACATCTTGAAATTTGTTTTCAATAGAAGGATTTTAACAACTTTGTTATTTACAGTTTAATCAGGCATTTTCTGAGCAGTTACAAAAAAGGCTATGGGAACAAAGTCTACCAACAGCAACCCCTGGACCACAGGTATTTTCAGTTACTGACTACTATTATCTTTAACCTTTTGCAACCTCTGGTCCACAGGTATTTTCAGTTACTGACTAGTATTATCCCTTACCTTTTGCAACCCTTTGACCACAGGTATTTTCAGTTACTGACTAGTATTATCCCTTACCTTTTGCAACCCCTGGACCACAGGTACTCTCAGTTACTGACTAGTATTATCCCTTACCTTTTGCAACCCCTGGTCCACAGGTATTTTCAGTTACTGACTAGTATTATCCCGAACATCTTGCTTGTATTTTGTTCTTGGATCAAATATTTAACTTTTCACTGACCCATTGAAATTTCAATTTTGTCTGTATAAGACAGGAATTTAAGTAACAAGGGACGATTTATCGGTAGACAAATGTTGACACTTTTGCTTCCAAACTAGTTCTAGATTTGCCCATGGAAAGTGCTTATACACATTCAATGACCTGCTTTTGTGCAATCAAAAACCATTTTAGATTTTCTGACGAGCCAGAAAGGTCTAAACCTGAGTTATTGTGGAAAGAGAAAGGATCGATGATTTCTGATGACCATGAGCAAGGAATGTCTCTTGGTATTTAATAAACCTCATAGGACTCCATAAAACGTTTAAATAGTTTTGGTGACGGCAGAATGTATTTTGATTTCATGAAAGGTGATTAAAGATAACTGTAAAATTGACAACATCAGATATATAGACAATATCAGATGGCATTTTCAGATTCTCATACACTGTATATAGGTACTGTAAAAGTTGCAATGCTGGTGTTGAGTAAATAAGCAAGCAAATATCTACATTTTAATGTATTAACATTTCCATCGCAACTTTCTCAATATTAAGCATTACCAGAGCTATGAACACAATTTGATCAGTGCCATTTTGAAGCTTCTCCTCCTGCCTCAAATAGCATGGGACAACTGTTAGAAGCAAACATTTTGGTGACATTCGACTGTTTCTAGGTTTTCACTGACGACAGACACTTCAATATAAGGGAATGTCTATATTTAGGTCAATAATAACTAAACATTCACGATGTAAGTATATGGAATGAACAACAGTTTTTCAATGTTCATGCTGTTATGAAATTGAGAAACATGCCTTTCAATCTTTACATATACCAGGGTATAGATTATGAAGACATTTCCACATGAGAATTTCCATTTTTAAGGTATTAAGTGTTTACCTGTAGAAATAACGGAATTCATTCAATATTTAACCATGTTGAATTTGTTATTACCCCTGTTATGAATTTGTTATTAAAAATAGCACCTGAAATGTCATTTTAAGCTTATTTTAAGTTTGTTGTAAATTTACTGAAAATGTTTAATTTGTTACAGGGTGGGCGGCATCGGGCCGGGATTATGGGTATTGAGCGATCATTGAAACAAAAACAGAAAGACACAGACAAAGATATTTCTAAAGCTTTTGAGGATCTCAGCAAACTAATGGAAAAGGTGAGGTAGTGTAAGGAAAATTCAAGAAAAAAGCTTATGAAATAATTTTTTCAGCATTATCTAAATCTCACTTCATAATTTGTTTTTGGAAATGTTTATACATATATTTTAAAAAAGAACTGTCAAAATGCATTTTCATAGTTTCTGTTTATTGTCACAGTGGTTAATTAGAATATAAGTGAAGAATACTCTTCCATGCTTGGGAGTGTATGATTGGGCGGATTGGTCGAGTGGTTAACACTCCGGCCCTGAAGCAGGTGGCCGGGATTCGATCCCCGAAGTTGCCGTACGCATGGAATATTCAGAAAAAGAGTTTTTCCTTTGCCCACACAACTCCAACAACCCAGGTGGAGTATAAATTGGTCTTGGGTGAATGTTGTGGTATCTGTGCTGTAGCATTCAAGTGAGGTGGCACTATAAATGATGCCGTTGGAAGCACGGTCCCACTACAAACAGAACACGACACATCTCCAGCACACACACAGGCATACACACATAGGGAGATATTAGCCAGGTGGCATAGGACTAGTAGTTAGTGCCTGATAAGGCAGCTCCTGCAAATTCCTCAATATTGTATTGATTAATATATATTTGACTGTATAAAATTGTATATATATGTACTGTAAACACTTTAGAGTGGCTTATGTTAGCTAGACAGCGCGGTATATCAAATGCTGTATATTTATTTATTTATTTATGATACACCCCCTGAACACGAAAGAGTCTATCTGGCCGTACAAATGCTGCTTAGATTAAAGCTATCTGGTCCACGTTGTTTCTTATGACACTTAGCTCAATAGGTAAAAAAACGAAATAATATTAAGTTATGATTTTTTTTATACTTTTTCTTGAAATCCATGTGTCCTTACAAAGAAGGTCACATGTTACTACGTGTTTCAATGATTCAGAGATCAAAAACCAAGTTACACAGTCTTTCAATCTAGAATACATTTGATAACATTAATATGTATACTTCCTCTTTTTCACATAGGCAAAGGAAATGGTTAATTTATCAAAAACAATAGCAGCAAAGATAAAAGACAGACAAGGAGAAATATCGGAAGATGAGGTGAGTTATTTAGTCAGTCCTTCACGTTAGGCACGATATGGTGTCTGATGTCAACAATTTTTGGATTTTCGATTTAAATACTTTTGTTAAGCCGAATGGGCAAGGTTCTTACGGAGGTTTCTTGTTCCGTACGACCTTGCCACTGGTATCACATAATTTCTGAACTCTTAAAAAGTTCTTTAAGTTGAAATATTCTTAAATTTCACATTTCCACTTAAATGTTCCAGAGTTTGTGTTTCTTTAATTCATCCAAACAACCCATGAAGTGATTTCTGAACATTAATGTTTTACTTTTGTAATAAGGGTTTAAGGAATTTGAATTATTAAAATGATGCCGAAAACAACAATTGAGAATGTCCCTAAGATTTATAAGGAAATTTATGTACGATAAACCCTCAAAATAATGGCCCTTGTTTAATTTGCCACCACCTCGCTTGCTGCCAATGTTTATCAAGGTCCCATTTTGTCTGTTTTTTTTAAAACAAATCCTTTATATGTTTATCTAAATTTATTGTTGAATCCTTTTATAACACCAACATTTCTCTAGACACAAGGTGGCGGTATGACAAGGTTTTCCTGTATTTCAGTGGCCTGGACTAACTTGTCCTCGTACAGGACATTTACCATGTATAAATATTGATTAACCGACCAGTCTATATCCTGATGTTTTACAGTTCTGTAACATTGTGAATGAAATTTGCCATGTTTTTTATCTTACAGACAGTGAAGTTTAAGTCCTATTTACTCAGTATGGGTATACCGGACCCTGTAACCAGGGAAACGCACGGAACTGGTGACAAATACTACTCAGAGCTGGCTAAACAGTTGTCAAAGGTCTTAGAGAAACAACTTCAGGTAAATATACAGGTGTTACAAACTGTTGTCAAACAACTTCAGGTAAATATACAGGTGTTACAAACAGTTGTCAAAGGTCTTAGAGAAACAACTTCAGGTAAATATACAGTTGTCACAAACTGTTGTCAAAGGTCTTAGAGAAACAACTTCAGGTAAATATACCATTGTCACAAACAGTTGTCAAAGGTCTTAGAGAAAAAACTTCATGTAAATATACCGTTGTCACAAACAGTTGTCAAAGGTCTTAGAGAAACAACTTCAGGTAAATATACAGGTGTTACAAACTGTAGTCAAAGGTGCTAGAGATTAAATTGTAGATATTATTAAAATTATCTCGGGTATTCACACATATCCTACAAACAGTTTTCAAAGGCAACAAAGAAATAACATGTACATTTGTATTATGTGACAGTTATGTGTGATTATCTCCCCTTACAATAACTCTGTTGCTTTTTGTGTCCACTCTGACAGGAATGTGGAGGTATCATGACTTTAACTGATGTGTACTGCCGTGTTAACAGAGCCAGGGGAATGGAGGTAGGCTTCACTATGATGCTTGCTAAATTTGTTTATCCTTCAACAGTGTGAAGCTCTGATATACATAAGGTTTTCATAAAATATGTTAGTAAGTATTTTCTTACAGTAATTTTCAATTCCAACTTTGTGTATTGGATTGCTCACAAGACCTTGTCTTGGTTTTTTTTATTATAACTTTTTTACGATCGGAGTCACTTATCCAGCAATTTGATTGTGATAAAACCTATGAATCTGAAGATATCATTTATGAGATATATGTACTAGAGTCGTATGTATCTTCAATAAGATTCATCAGTTTGATGGAAATATGTCATATCAAAGTTTGACTAGACAAACAATGAACATATTAAATGTGTCACAAAGTTTCAAGACCAACTGGTCCCTTTTGTCATGCTATTATGTTGCAATACTTTTAATACATACATGGTTTGACAGGGTTGTGTATAAAGTTAAGCTTTAATATTAGAGTCATATATTTTATTTTACATGTTCGCCAAGCCAAATTTCAAGTGCTTCTACACATTTCAAGCCCAATTTCAAGTGCTTCTATAGATTTTAAACCCAATTTCAAGTGCTTCTACACATTTCAAGCCCAATTTCAAGTGCTTATACACATTTCAAGCACAATTTCAAGTGCTTCTACAGATTTTAAACCCAATTTCAAGTGCTTCTACACATTTCAAGCACAATTTCAAGTGCTTCTACACATTTTAAGCCCAATATCAAGTGCTTTTACAATTTTCAAGCCAAATTTCTAGTGCTTCTACCAATTTGATGTTGATGACTTGTTTGTCCATGTGATATATATTTGAGAATAACATTATACTTCTTTTTTGTCCCTACAGTTGCTTTCACCAGAGGATATGTTACATGCTTGTGAATTGTTGGAGTCACTTAGGTTACCTGTGAGGTAAGCATTATTTACATTTCTGTTAATCTTCATATAGCTGATAAGACCACAATGCAGAAGAATTGCGTTAAGTAACTCATTCAAAATGCCATGCACCCTTCTCGCCAAGCGTGATGTCATTGGACATGTGGCATTATGACGTCATTAGACATCACACAGACTATTAATTCCCCAACTTTTTAGGTCACCTGAGACAAAGTCTCAAGTGACCTATTGCGAACGCCTTTTGTCCGTCGTCGTGCGTCCGTAAACAATTTACATTTTCGACTTCTTCTCCAAAACCCCTGAACCAATTTCAATGAAATTTTGCAGGAACCTTCCATGGACATAGGTCTACTAAAAAATAATGGCCGGTTTAGTCCCAAGCCCCCAGGGGCCTGAGGGGCAGGGCCAGAAAGGCTCAAATTGACTAAAATTTCAAAAAAAATCTTCTCAAGACCCAGATATGGGAGAATCAAATACTCTTCATAGATGGAAGGGTCTTCAGGTGCTTTACCAAAATAGTGAATTTCA
Organism: Mizuhopecten yessoensis; assembly: GCF_002113885.1. Lineage (NCBI taxonomy): Eukaryota > Metazoa > Mollusca > Bivalvia > Pectinida > Pectinidae > Mizuhopecten > Mizuhopecten yessoensis. The sequence continues at coordinate 680,531 of NW_018407364.1, forward strand.
TGACCCTGCGGTATCACGTTTCCCCCTGGCGAGGGGGTAACCTTTACTTTAGTTTATATAGGGAAATCACATTTTGGACCAACATTTGTTTAATTTCTATTGGAAGTAATTCAATTTAGGTTGGCATTATCAGTATTAGGTAGCAGTTTGATAGTATGCACTTATCAGCCCTAACTGACCCCCTGGGGCTGGTGGGTGGGGCAAAAAAGGGGCTAATTGACTGAAATTTCAAAAAACTTCTTCTCAAGACCAAGAGATGGTAGAATCAAATACTCTTAATAGATGGAAGGGTTTTAAGGTGCTTTACCAAAATAGTGAATTTCATGACCCTGGGGAATCACGTTTCCCCCTGGCGAGGGGGTAACCTTTACTTTAGTTTATATAGGGAAATCACATTTTGGACCAACATTTGTTTAATTTCTATTGGAAGTAATTCAATTTAGGTTGGCATTATCAGTATTAGGTAGCAGTTTGATAGTATGCACTTATCAGCCCTAACTGACCCCCTGGGGCTGATGGGTGGGGCAAAAAAGGGTCTAATTGACTGAAATTTCAAAAAACTTCTTCTCAAGACCAAGATATGGTAGAATCAAATACTCTTAATAGATGGAAGGGTATTAAGGTGCTTTACCAAAATTGTGAATTTCATGACCCTTGGGTATCACGTTTACCCCTGGGGAGGGGGCAAAATTTATTATGATTTATAATGGCAAATGATACTTTGAATATTACATGTTAATAACTTGATTGGAATTATAACCTTGAGTTGACAGTTTGATACTTTGAAAATTTTGAGCCAGCTCTACCCCCAAGGGCTGTAGGGTGGGGCCCAAAGGAGTCAGTTTGCTCAAATTTCTTCAGTTTCCTTGTTTAGAATCAGAGGTGCTAGTTTCAAATACTTTTTAGTCTTAAATCTGTATGCTAGATATTGAATAAGGTGGTTTTATTGTTTTTTGTCACTTTAAATAATATTTCCGTACATGTTAAAAACAAAATCGACTCTCTGTATAAATATATCAGGTGACCATTAAGGCCCATGGGCCTCTTGTTTGATGCAGTAATACTGTATAACAGGAAATTTTTGCCAAGTCATATGTTCGCCTTTCAATGGAAGAATCTGTTTTTGCCAAAAAAACACCATTTCTCACAAATACATATGGTATTCAACAGGAAACCATTTAACCCTTTCAACCTTATGTAACTTTAGTAGACTCTACCATGCTTTGATCTAGATGAGTCCATTATGGGCTACAGTGGTTGAAGGGTTAATTAATATCCTCCATCTCAAAGGGAAGCTTCTGGTTTGTTAAATTTGTGTCATGAGAATAAAGAGGCTCATGTCAGTACCTATATCCTGACTGAAGGAAGTTAAGTCAGTGCCAATGTCCTGACTATAGACGGTTAATATTGTCAAAGTTTGTGCCCAGAGTTGAGGGTCCATAGTCTGTGCTAGTATCCTGACTAAAGAGGGTTATAACTGTCATAGTTTGTGCCCAGAGTTGAGGGTCTATAGTCTATGCTAGTATCCTGACTAAAGAGGGTTATAACTGTCATAGTTTGTGCCAAGAGTGGAGGGTCCATAGTATATGCTAGTATCCTGACTAAAGAGGGCTATAACTGTCATAGTTTGTGCCAAGAGTGGAGGGTCCATAGTATATGCTAGTATCCTGACCAAAGAGGGCTATAACTGTCATAGTTTGTGCCCAGTGTTGAGGGTCCATAGTCTATGCTAGTATCCTGACTAAAGAGGGTTATAACTGTCATAGTTTGTGCCAAGAGTAGAAGGCCCATAGTCTATGCTAGTATCCTGACTAAAGAGGGTTATAACTGTCATAGTTTGTGCCAAGAGTAAGGGGTCCATAGTCTATGCTAGTATCCTGACTAAAGAGGGCTATAACTGTCATAGTTTGTGCCAAGAGTAAGGGGTCCATAGTCTATACGGCTGGTATCCTGACTAAAGTGGGTTATAACTGTCATATTTTGTGCCAAGAGTAGAGGGTCCATAGTCTATATGGCTGGTATCCTGACTAAAGAGGGTTATAACTGTCATAGTTTGTGCCTAGAGTAGAGGGTCCATAGTCTATATGGCTAGTATCCTGACTAAAGAGGGTTATAACTGTCATAGTTTGTGCCAAGAGGAGAGGGTCCATAGTCTATATGGCTGGTATACTGACTAAAGGGGGTTATAACTGTCATAGTTTGTGCCAAGAGGAGAGGGTCCATAGTCTATATGGCTGGTATGCTGACTAAAGAGGGTTATAACTGTCATAGTTTGTGCCTAGAGTAGAGGGTCCATAGTCTATATGGCTGGTATCCTGACTAAAGAGGGTTATAATTGTCATAGTTTGTGCCAAGAGTAGAGGGACAATTACTATCTTTACTTACTACAATACGTCCACTGTCAATGTTAGTATTCAGAGTGTAAGTGGTCTTCTATCCTTGCTAATTATTTAACTGACTAAAGAGGATAAACTTGTAATTTTTTTGTTTCAGAATGAAGATGTTTGACAGTGGGGTGATAGTTTTACAGCTACAATCACATGATGAGGAAAGAGTGATAAGTGATACGACTGATCTGGTAAGTTATCATCATAGGACTTGTGGACAGTAAGTTATAGGGATTTTATATCTCACTTGCCGTACTGACCGTTAGTTCTACGGATTTCATGTCTCACTCGCCCTGTTGATGTGAGTTCTAGGGTTTTTATATCTCACTTGCCCTGTTGATGTGAGTTCTAGGGTTTTCATATGTCACTTGCCCTGTTGACAGTGAGTTCTAGGGTTTTCCTATCTCACTTGCCCTGTTAATGTGAGTTCTAGGGTTTTATATGTCACTTGCCCTGTTGATATGAGTTCTAGGGTTTTATATGTCACTTGCCCTGTTGACGTGAGTTCTAGGGTTTTCATATCTCACTGCCCTGTTGACAGTGAGTTCTAGTGTTTTCCTATGTCACTTGCCCTGTTGACGTGAGTTCTAGGGTTTTCATATGTCACTTGCCCTGTTGACGGTGAGTTCTAGGGTTTTCATATGTCACTTGCCCTGTTGACGTGAGTTCTAGCATTTTATATGTCACTTGCTCTGTTGACGGTGAGTTCTAGGGTTTTCATATGTCACTTGCCCTGTTGACGTATTATTAGTTCTAGGGTTTTCATATGTCACTTGCCCTGTTGATGTGAGTTCTAGGGTTTTATATGTCACTTGCTCTGTTGACGGTGAGTTCTAGGGTTTTCATATGTCACTTGCCCTGCTGACGTGAGTTCTAGGGTTTTCATATGTCACTTGCCCTGTTGACGCCAGTTCTAGTGTTTTCATATGTCACTTGCCCTGTTGACGTATTATTAGTTCTAGGGTTTTCATATGTCACTTGCCCTGTTGATGTGAGATCTAGGGTTTTATATGTCACTTGCTCTGTTGACGGTGAGTTCTTAGGTTTTCATATGTCACTTGCCCTGTTGACATGAATTCTAGGGTTTTATATGTCACTTGCCTTGTTGACATGAGTTCTAGGGTTTTATATGTCACTTGCTCTATTGACGGTGAGTTCTTAGGTTTTCTTATGTCACTTGCCCTGTTGACGGTGAGTTCTTAGGTCTTCATATGTCACTTGCCCTGTTGATGTGAGTTCTAGGGTTTTATATGTCCCTTGCTCTGTTGACCGTGAGTTCTTAGGTTTTCATATGTCACTCGCCTTGTTGACATGAATTCTAGGGTTTCATATGTCACTTGCCTTGTTGACATGAATTCTAGGGTTTTATATGTCACTTGTCCTGTTGACATGAGTTCTAGGGGTTTATATGTCACTTGCCCTGTTGACGGTGAGTTCTAGGGTTTTCATATGTCACTTGCCCTGTTGACAGTGAGTTCTAGTGTTTTCCTATGTCACTTGCCTTGTTGACGGTGAGTTCTAGTGTTTTCCTATGTCACTTGCCCTGTTGACGGTGAGTTCTAGGGTTTTTATATGTCTTTTGCCCTGTTGACGTGAGTTCTAGGGTTTTATCTGTCACTTGCCCTGTTGTCATGAGTTCTAGTGTTTCCATATCTCACTGCCCTGTTGACATGATTTCTAGTGTTTTCCTATTACGACTGATCTGGTAAGTTATCATCATAGGACTTGTGGACAGTAAGTTTTAGGGATTTTCTATCTCACTTGCCCTGTTGAGAGGGAGTTCTAGGGTTTTATATGTCACTTGCCCTGTTGTCATGAGTTCTAGTGTTTTACTATGTCACTTGCCCTGTTGCCATGAGTTCTAGGGTTTTCATATCTCACTGCCCTGTTGACAGTGAGTTCTAGTGTTTTCCTATGTCCCTTGCCTTGTTGACGGTGAGTTCTAGTGTTTTCCTATGTCACTTGCCCTGTTGACGGTGAGTTCTAGGGTTTTCATATGTCTTTTGCCCTGTTGACGTGAGTTCTAGGGTTTTCATGTCACTTGCCCTGTTGACATGAGTTCTAGGGTTTTCATGTCACTTGCCCTGTTGACGTGAGTTCTAGGGTTTTATATGTCACTTGCCTTGTTGACGGTGAGTTCTAGGGTTTTCATATGTCTTTTGCCCTGTTGACCCGAGTTCTAGGGTTTTCCTATGTCACTTACCCTGTTGACGTGAGTTCTAGGGTTTTCCTATGTCACTTGCCCTGTTGACGTTAGTTCTAGGGTTTTCCTATATATCTCATTTGCCCTGTTGACGTGAGTTCTTGGGTTTTCCTATATATCTCACTCGCCCAGTTGGCTGCGAGTTCTAGTTGTCAGCGACAAATACTAGAACCATCTTATTTCACTCAGCCTGGTTGACCACAAGTTTTAAAGTTGTCATATTTCACTCATTTTGGGCAACCTTGACCTCTGGGGATATTCACCCAACCTAGGTTGATCGAGATTTTTTACAGTAATCATATTTAACTCACCCTGCTTGAGTTTTAGAGATATAGAAATCACACTGCAGAGATGTTCAAATAAATCTTATAAAAAAAAATTAAACTTGCTTCATTATGTTTGGCCTTGTACTTCACTGTACTTACAAAATGTAAAATATAATGTTGTACTTAAAAAGTCTAGAATTATATATGGTATACCATTTTGCAGGTTAAAGAGAAAACGTCGCTGACTGCTGATGAGTTGGCTCAGCTACAAGGGGTGTCTGTGATATTGGCTAAAGAAAGGTATGTAGTGATCTGACTGGCTCATATTTCACTCGCGTTAAGAAACGGATAAAGAAACGCACAAAGAAACTAGTGTTTCCATCAAAATCTGCATTTAATAACCCATCACACAGTGTCAGTTCGTCTGTGTTGACTTCTAAGAGTTTCGACTTTATTTCAATGTTGTGCCACATCGTGCATCAGTTTTAATGAAGCAATTAACTTTTTGCAACTTTTTAATTGCTTATTGATTACCTGTCCCCATTAACAGAATGAAATTATTCATAAATATCATAACATCAACAATTCAATGTAGATGAAATGAAGATCTGATTTACAGACTAATTCTGTATACTGGGAAATGTTCACTGCAGTTGAATTTGGTCTTTTTCGTCCGCCGTAATGAGAATGAATTTATCATTACAGCGAATAGTAGTAAACATCATAATATACACAGTAATCAAATGTGATGGGTTTATTAACACTTAGCAATTAAGGATTATTCTGGTGAAATGGCAGAGTTTGACTAGGAGAAAGTATTCGGGTGTGCAGTATCTTTGTCTATGTTCTGATTATCAATAAACAGGGATTCCTCTTCATTTGTTCAAGGTTATTGCTGACAGAGAAAGTTGGTGGAGTTTGTCGAGACGAGACTGTGGAAGGACTGAGATTTTACAGCAATTTGTTTTTGACAAGGACAGATTAATAGATAATGTATTAAGTGGAATGTGGTCAATGCAGACGCCTTCACTTCTAGCCACAGTGGTGGGATTATAAGATAATGTATTAAGTGGAATGTGATCAATGCAGACGCCTTCACTTCTAGCCACAGTGGTGGGAATATAAGATAATGTATTAAGTGGAATGTGATCAATGCAGACGCCTTCACTTCTAGCCACAGTGGTGGGAATATAAGATAATGTATTAAGTGGAATGTGATCAATGCAGACGCCTTCACTTCTAGCCACAGTGGTGGGAATATAAGATAATGTATTAAGTGGAATGTGATCAATGCAGACGCCTTCACTTCTAGCCACAGTGGTGGGAATATAAGATAATGTATTAAGTGGAATGTGATCAATGCAGACGCCTTCACTTCTAGCCACAGTGGTGGGAATATAAGATAATGTATTAAGTGGAATGTGATCAATGCAGACGCCTTCACTTCTAGCCACAGTGGTGGGAATATAAGATAATGTATTAAGTGGAATGTGATCAATGCAGACGCCTTCACTTCTAGCCACAGTGGTGGGAATATAAGATAATGGGATTACGAGGATGCTTTGAATGGAAAAGTGAAAATATTTCCCAAAAATGCAGACAAGTTTAATTTTACTGACTGTCCAGAAGTCTTGTGGATGTAAACAAAAGTTTCTGACTTCCAATTTTCTGTGGAAACCTCCTGATTTTCAAAACAAATAATTTTACTCAAGTCAAAAACAAAGTTTAACCCTGACTGGATTGTGGGACATCCAGATAAGTTATCCAACGATTAATGAGGTTGGATAGTAAGACAACTAGATGAGTGGTGGCCAGATTAACAAAATTGGATTGTGGGACATCCAAATTACAGGTGGCACAGTGGATAGATTACTTGCCTTTCACCAAGGTGGCCGGGGTTCGATTCTCCGATCGAACGTGAAAAGGAATGGGGTCACCTGCCTGACCACGTGGTTTTCTCCGGGTACTCTGGTTTCTTCTCACATTAAGAACCTGCATGCGCTAACATCTGGGCCAACAGGAGTGATTAATATAAGCTGAAAAACTTGCTTCATAATTGTTGTAAAATAAATCAAGTTTATAAGTTTATATGCTACAGGGCTGGATTGTGGGGCAACCAGATAAGTGGTTGCCAGATTTATAAAGCTGGATTTTGGGACATCCGGTTTAGTGGTGACTGGATTAACAGTGCCAGATAGTGAGATGACTTGACCAATGGTGGCTGAAGTAATAAAACTGGACAGTGGGACAACCAGTTTCATGGCGGCTAGGTTGGATCAGTAGTGGCTTGATAGTGAGATGACCGTATTAGTGGCAAGTGGGTGGATTAAGGAGGCTTGGTAAGGAAATGATCCTATTAGTGGCCAGTGGGGGGATTAAGGAGGCTGGATAAGGAGATGACCGTATTAGTGGCCAGTCGGTGGATTAAGGAGGCTGGATAAGGAGATGACCGTATTAGCGGCCAGTGGGTGGATTAAGGAGGCTGGATAAGGAGATGACCGTATTAGCGGCCAGCGGGGGGATTAAGGAGGCTGGATAAGGAGATGACCGTATTAGCGGCCAGTGGGGGGATTAAGGAGGCTGGGTAAGGAGATGACCGTATTAGTGGCCAGGCGGTGGATTAAGGAGGCTGGATAAAGAGATGACCATATAAGAGGCCAGTGGGTGGATTAAGGAGGCAGGGTAAGGAGATGACGGTATTAGTGGCCAGTGGGTGGATTGAGGGGGCTGGATAAGGGGATGACCGTATTAGTGGCCAGAGGGTGGATTAAGGAGGCTTGATAGTGAGATGACCCTATTAGTGGCCAGTGGGGGGATTAAGGAGGCTGGATAAGGAGATGACCGTATTAGTGGCCAGGGGGTGGATTAAGGAGGCTGGACAAGGAGATGGCCATATTAGTGGCCAGTGGGTGGATTAAGGAGGCTTGATAAGGAGATGACCGTATTAGTGGCCAGTGGGTGGATTAAGGAGGCTGGACAAGGAGATGACCATATTAGTGGCCAGTGGGTGGATTAAGGAGGCTTGATAGTGAGATGACCATATTAGTGGCCAGTGGGTGGATTAAGGGGGCTGGATAAGGAGATGACCGTATTAGTGGCCAGTCGGTGGATTAAGGAGGCTGGATAAAGAGATGACCATATAAGAGGCCAGTGGGTGGATTAAGGAGGCAGGGTAAGGAGATGACGGTATTAGTGGCCAGTGGGTGGATTGAGGGGGCTGGATAAGGAGATGACCGTATTAGTGGCCAGTGGGTGGCTTAAGGGGGCTGGATAAGGAGATGACCGTATTAGTGGCCAGTGGGTGGCTTAAGGGGGCTGGATAAGGAGATGACCGTATTAGTGGCCAGTGGGGGGATTAAGGGGGCTGGATAAGGAGATGACCGTATTAGTGGCCAGTGGGTGGATGAAGGGGGCTGGATAAGGAGATGACCGTATTAGTGGCCAGTGGGGGGATTAAGGGGGCTGGATAAGGAGATGACCGTATTAGTGGCCAGTGGGTGGATTAAGGAGGCTGGATAAGGAGATGACGATATTAGTGGCCAGTGGGTGGATTAATGGGACTGGATAAGGAGATGACCGTATTAGTGGCCAGTGGGTGGATTAAGGAGGCTGGATAATGAGACAACCTGATAGGTGGTGGCTGGACTGTACCCCTGTTTATACTACTCTTCCGTAGTTTCTACACTAGCCAGGCATATTCTCTTAACTGAAAGCGGGGATGGGGTTTCTCACCATCTACTGTTACGTAGAATTTCTTTTATACCTCCACTTGGTTGAGGGGGTATATTAATGCTTTGACAGTGTATGCATCTATCCGTCCATAGCAAAAATATTGTGTACAGGATTTCTCATAAATCCTTCAACAGATGTAATTTCTATTTATCTCATACTGGAGAAATAAAGGAATCGCAACACCACAAGGACGATTTGTGGGATTTACTTGTCTACATGGTTCGGCCGCTATGCGGCCATCATCAGGACCGCATAACGGCCGAATCATGTAGACAAGTAAATCACACAAAACGTCCTTGTGGTGTTGAGATTCCTTTATTTCTCCATTATGTTTTATTAGTAAGGAACTTTACAGAATCCACTCACGGATCCACCCCATGCCACTACCGCAATGTTATACATCAGGAGTGTTGGATCGCCCATTATTTATTTACCTCATAGTATGGCAACTTGGAGTTTTACACCTGATTAGTGATTATGTTTTTGAGGTCATCAATCAGGATAACGGGTCAAAAGTCACACTTTACTGCTTCTGAAGCGAAGTGCTCATGTGCAAGGTTTCTGAAGAACCGCTCCTTAGATATCTCAACAATAATAGAGTAACATCATGTTATTTACCTGATCAGATTTTCGTAGGTATCGGTCAAGGTTAAAATGTCAGATGAAGCTATCCGAAGAACCCCTGAACAGATTAAGTTTATATATCTGCAGCCTCTAGAAATATCAAGTTTTACGGCTGATAAGATTTCAGTTGTTAGAAGTCAAGGTCAAAAGGTCATACTTGATCGCTTTTGGAGAGAAAAAAATTTCTTTATTACATACACTGTACTATGTGTACTGTGAACCAGATATTCCTGTAGGGCCCAAACTTCATGGTTGCCCGAAAAAACTACTTTTTAGTGGGTACATAAATTATTTGATTACGAGTACCCACTCAAACAGAGAATCGCTTTATGTCAAACTTATCATTACTTCATGGAAATGTGAATTCATGGATGAAGATTACCCAAGAAATCAATGAAATTCAAAAACCCACGAAAATATGTGATCATGGGGTGGTCTAATATTTATGAGTCTCCACTCACTTTGACTTTATTCTAGTCGGTTTCTTTTTAAGTCTACATGCACATATAATATGTAAAAGATGTGCATTGATTAGGGTCCCTTACCAGCCTCAGCTGTAGGGAATTTCCCTTTAGCTCAGCAGTAAAGCATCAGGCTGGAGAGCCTAGGGTTGCGGTTTCGAGCCCCAGCAACAACACTATCTTTATCACTATGCCTTGTACGCGTCCTACTACATAATATGCCTTTCTCTCATGTTGATCATTAATTCTCTACCAGTATTTTACTTCAAATATTCGTCTAGATACCAAATTTCCTTTGGCACCTTTTCAACGCTGCTCATTGGAACATGTTGTCATCGATGACACCACACACATATGTATGACTAGATACATGTGTTATAATTATTTAACGAGACTTCACCAGTGTCGGTTTTTACTCCTACAGCTGATGTCATGTCTTTCATACTTCTTCTAGGTTTGATGTAATTCTCTATTTTGGTGAATATAATATTGGATCTAGTATAATAGAAGACTAGAAGAGTTCTATAAAGTTTCACTAACAGAATATTTATCTTAAAATGATTACAAACACTTGTGTCCTAATATGTATAACTACAGGCCTAAGTTATATTCAATGATTAGGGCTGGGTAGGTGCTTTAAAAAAAAAAAAAAAAAAAACAATTTTGTTATCAAGTATGATGTATTATTATTCTTGTTTGACAGTTTCTGATAATTTCTTGATTAAGTTTCATATATGTTAATTATTGTGCGATATATTTTTTGTCAATAAATAGGAAATAGTGACAACAGATATAGGATTTACTTGTCCTTGACATTATAAATCCCTCGCTACATGTATGTGTTCAACTAAAACAAAATATGACATTCAATGCTATAATGCTAGCATAGTAATGATGATAATGGAAACAAGAATACTTTTTGTTTGTTATTTTTTAACAATGATGTTAAGTAATGTTTATCTTACCAACAAAATATGTACAACTGAAAACAACCTCAAATTTCAAATATAAAAGCATTAACATTTCATGAATCAGTTTGCTTATTTCCAGTCATGTTGTCTCCATTGAAATATTAAAGGAATACAAAAATTTGTATCAAAAGTCAAACTTTTAGTCATGATTTGAAAAGAATGTATTGCTAAAGATTTTCTATGTGAACCCAAGCATTGGGATTACAGAGTTCCAACTGTATGACATACATATAGGTCTTGAGTATACATTGTACCTGAAAGTACCCCCTGCAATGAATGAAGACACCTGGGTACATTCGCGTATCCGGTTGAACCTGTAAAGAAAACGACAGGCACAAATCTGAACCGAGGCTGACCTTGGGGAAATTCGGCATGTGTAGATTGAGGGGTCCAGAAGTACCTGACCGAAACTAAAATGCTGACTATTGCTAGTTTGCGTTATTTCTTTCTAAAACAATGTCGAGCCACATGTAGTTTTTAAGATACGTTATGTAATTCAGTGGACGGATAAAAGGGCATGATATTCTTTATACACTGTTTTTTCTCTCTCCAAAACTGCATTTTTAGCTCTGCTTATAGAATGGTCCAAGTGCGTTCGTTTATCGTGGAATATTTCTGCGCCACAAGTACTGTTTCACCCCGGATACGCGAATGTAGCCCTAATCAGTATCCAAGGTACAGGAGGGTTTGCAGTTTATTTCTATTTTTCTCCTTTTCTGATTTATTGTCCAAATCCCTGCTACTTATCTTCTTGAATTAATTGGTACTTTAGGTAGTTTAGTGATTGTCATGTTTGTTTTTAGTTTAAACTATTTTTTAAGGAGTTATTCCCCTTTTCTATTGTTCTAAGTAGGAGTATTGGGTATTAACCTGTGGCTTTCAGTTCTAGTACTGTAAATGACCAATGAGTAGACAACATGACCTATGTGGTTTAAGTATTGCGTTTATTGAAATAAATTATTAATACATGAACAAACATAAATTTCTGTTATCTTTGTCCCAATGAAAATACAAAAAAAAGAAAATTTAATAATTTCATGCATTTATTAGCACACAATGTCTCATATCACAGTAAAATTAGAATATTTCAATGGAACTGACCGGTGATAAGAAAGTTGTTTTTGCTCTATCTCCACAAATACCTTTTCCGTGAGTAGATTGAGGCGACTGAATCTCCTAGCCCCTAGATAAGGATTTTGTTCTTGATCTTAGCATGTCCACTGAAGGGGCCACACTAGCTGCTCCTATGAAAATGTCACTTTAGGACGCCATATGAAGGTAACTTACTCTGATCATGCGACAAGTACACACAAAAAAGATATCACGCAATGTTTTACTATAACAGCATATAAAGATATATGATGTTTCTAAAGATGCCACATGAAGACATCCTTTAAGATACCACATTAGGAATGTCCATTTGAAGATGCCACATTAGGACGGCCTATGAAGATGCCACATTACAATGTCCTTTAAAGGTGCCACTGCAGGGTGTACTACAAAGATGTCATATTAGGGTATCCTATGAAGATGTCACATTCAGATGTCCTATATTGATGATTCATTAGATTGTCCTTTGAGTATGTCCTATGAAGATGGTGTGTTAGGACTTGACTGCAGTACAAACATTAGGACGTCCGATGAGGATATTATTTTTGGGTGTACATGAAGGAGGAATTAGAGAACACAAATCCACGGTATATCCACTCTCTCTGGCTAGTGATGCACGGTCTGTATCCACAAGGTTCATACAGTATTTACCTAAACAAACAAAAAAGAATTTGAAATATTACAGTTATATCCCTTTAAATGATATTTTACTATAAATAGATCAGTATTTAGTTCACAAATATGAATAAGCTCTAACATAGGAATCTTGTATACTGTGATTAAGTCCACAGACAAAGACATTTCAAACTTGTGAATATTATACACTGAGCCTATAAAGATGTTAGTTTTGAAAATTATTCAAAATACAGTAATTTTTTATTTACTTTTTTTTTCAATTATACAGTTGGCATTGAATTTTCAATTTGACACATGCGTGGTGACATATTTATGGCATGAAGACAACTTTGGTTATGACTGATAATATTGACCAGCTGATAATCACGGCTACAATAAGTTTGATGAAATAACAACATTTACATTGTTGATGGATTAATCAATGTGATGTAACCTTTATCACAGCCTGTGTATATCTGTCCGGGGAAACATTTCTTGTTGTTTGTTCAAAAACAAAAACAAACATGACTTCATGCTTTGCTTTTTATTCCAAAGAGTAAATTTGGAAAAGACTTGAACACTAAACACTGACAGGTCAGCAAGGACCCGTCTATTTTTAGTAACAGTAACCTTGACCACATTATCACCATGTCAAATTTCAAAAACTTTTGGATTCCGAGATAAGGACTGTACCCCACATGGTCCTTTTTTAGTAGCAGTGACCTTGACCTTAACAACTTTTTAAATCCCTGTTGCACATCTACATTTCAGTGTATCTACATGTCAAATTTCATAAAGTTCATTCTTTCAGAATCAAAGATAATCTTGGACAGACAGAGGAACAGTGTGATTACTATAGGGCACCAGTATCTCCAATGTGGGGCCCTTATTAACAAGTAACACAGTTTTTTGGTGGATATAATAGGATTGCATGGCAGTCGAGTGTTTCATATTTCCTCAGCTTCAGGGAACACAAGTGTAACAATTTCCAGTCAAAATGAAATACACCTTCTTGTCATCACATAGTTTAACATTTGCCATAATAAATAATCTAGTGTGTTAACATCCGTTACTCCTCAAAATCTTGGACAGTACACATTGTTTGCTTCGTAAGATCTACGACTATTAACATACCTTGTTCTTCGAGATCTCTGTTAAATTCTGTCTGATCTGCAGCATGACCCAACACAATAAAATCCTGTAAAGAAGCAAACATTTGTTTAAAAGTTGTGTTGAGTACCTGAGATAATAGAACCCGAGACTGGTGAACCTGGTTTGTTCAGATCATTCACTTAAAAGATTTATTTCCTTAATTGTCAATAAGTGAACAACCAAACCATGATCAATTGAAATGAGCAAAAACCAATTTGTATCAACCCTTGCTGATAATGAAAGGAAAGTAACCCATTCACACCTATTACCGGTATTTTACGAAAAGGGAAGCAACTCATGTCAGACACAAAGTAATGGTATATAATATATAAACATAATATGATTGCCAGTTTCATTCAAGTAAAATGGACAGGCAAATTCTTCTTAAAGAGTTTCAGCATCAAATTGTAACTGAAAATGGCCCAGATGGTAATTAACCTTGTTAACATGTTTGATTTGGTTTGTTTGTGTTTAACGTCCTATTATAACAGCTATGGACATCTAAGGAAGTGCCAGGTTTTGGTGGCGGAGGAAAGCCGGAGTTCCCGGGGATAAAAACTACCTACCCGCAGCCAGTACCAGTTTGAACATTTTTGAAGTTTCATTATCATATCCTCAGTAGCAAAATGTGTAACCCTTTGAACTTTAGGTGAGGGTCATGTACCCTTCCTAATAGATGTTAACTAAGGTCAAAAACTTTTCACTGAAGACACCTAACATACGCCCTGATGAAATGGAAGAGAACTATGCTTTAACTAACAATTGTTTTTGGTACAGCAGATGCACAACACTTGTTATAATCATTCTCTTTATTCTTAGATAATTTAATAAAAACTTTCAATTAAAATCCAAAGGGCTGCTGATGTGGGAATTAGGAGAAATCTAAAGGGTCACACTGAACAATTTAGGCATATTCAAGTAAAAAATAGGACTTGATTTTTATGGCATCGCAAACTTACGTTATCATACAAAATATCAACTTAAGAATATCTGAAAAATTATGATAACTTTACCACTGTTGTAAACAATTACATGATGATAATAATAATAATAATAATAATATACAACATTTGATATAGCGCCCTATCTAGCTAACATAAGCCACTCTAAAGCGCTTCACAGTACATAGATATACAATTTTATACAGTCAATACAATAAGCATATATATATAACTCAATTCAATATTGAGGAATTCGCAGGAGCTGCCTTATCAGGTGCTAACTACTAGTCCTATGCCACCTGGCTAATATCTCCGTATGTGTGTATGCCTGTGTGTGTGCTGGGGATGTTTTGTGTTCTGTTTGTAGTGGGACCGTGCTTCCAACAGTATCATTTATAGTGCCACCTCACTTGAATGCTACAGCACAGATACCGCAACACCCACCCCAGACCATTTTATACTCCACCTGGGTTGTTGGAGTTGTGTGGGCAGGAGAAAAACACTTTCTCTAATATTCCATGCGTATAGCGACTTCGGGGATCGAACCCCGGCCGCCTGCTTGGAAGGCCGGAGTGTTAACCACTCGACCAATCCGCCCATGGTACAGATCTTAAAAAAAAAAGTGTCATACAACGTTCATTTACTTAGAAACTGGTTAATACTAATAACTACGTATACCTTGGATGGAATGTTGGCTGTCTTGAAACGTTGACTCCTGGGATACGACATCAAGTGTGTGTTTTGGATGCCACCATAGCAACAAGGGCAGATAACAAAGTTTGCATTGTTCTGAAGACACTGGTGTAGAACCATGTCTGTAGCTGAGCCACAAGCATGCAGACAGGTCCCCACGTCAAACCTCCCGCGGAAATAATCCTGGTTACACTGAGAAAACATTTCAATCAATTTAATTTTGAAAATTTGAATGTCCAACTGAAAATACAAATTCCTTTCAATAATCTTTGATAGTACTAAACTGTGTAACAAAATGGAAATAAATACTGAGTATCAGGTAGAAAACACCCCTATGAATAAATATGCTGTATGTGTTCCAGCGTGTGTTTAAATCCGTTATCAAATACTTTTAAGAAGTTGTCTGCAGGAAAAGCTGACAAATACATGAAGTTAAAGCTGATCACACACTCATTAACTCATTCACCCCTAACTTAAACCCCTTAAACTGGACTTGCCCAGTCTTTGATTTGGCAGGGTTCAAATGAAACTTTAGGGGTGAATGATTCAACACTCTCACACACTAACAAGGCATTTTTCAGTCTCACCTGGAAGAGGGTAACATTGGTGAGTCTGGCCTTGTCCACACGACTCTTGGCACGCATTAAGGATGACTCATTATTCTCGACCAAATATATCTACAGATAATGAAAACTAGTGTTATACATGTTAATGGATAAAAAGAATATACTGTTAGTGTCTTCAGTATTTCTCCATTCTTACCATTGACAAGTGGATATAGAATTAAGGTCACCCTTCCCAATGGTATTCGTAAACTTAACAAGATTTCAGAGACTTTTGTCTCTATAGTAAAGTATACTGGATGAGATATTAGAGACTGCCTCTCCCATAACCTAATATAATGAACAACATTTTCCTTCCCAATGGTATTCATAAACTAAACAAAATTTAAAAGACTCTTTGTCTCCATAGTAAAGTATACTGGATGAGATTTTAGAGACTTCCTCTCCCAAGCCTAATTTATAAAGAACAACATTTTAGAGTCTCTCTTCCCAATAGGCTAGTATAAAGTTGGCAGATTTAAGAGATTACCTCCATTTTCTGACATAAAGCTTAAGGGTACAGACGTTTTAGGAGTCAGTTGTTTAAGAACTTGTAAAAAACGTTTTGGTACTTCCCAAAATTTGTTTTCATATTTTGTAAGATTTTCGGCCCGCTGACTAATCTTTCAAATGAGTGTGCTGGTTATGTATATTAATATTCTTCAGCGATTTCTGTCTTTACAAAAAAAGAATCAAAACTACCAGGTATCAAAACATCTAGAATCCCACCATTATATAGGAGACATAGGTTTCAGAGACCCTCTTCCTCAAAGTTTAGACAAGTTTTTACAGATTCAATTCCATGTTTTCATCATATACAAGTGAACTGAACAAGATTTTAATTACAAATCTACCTTCCCTATTTTCTAGTATTTTAATGGATAATATTTAGGAGACTTTTTTCCCATGATATAATCTTATATCCCGGACAAGACAGAAATGTGTTTAACATTGTTTACCATGAAAATGATGTCAGACACAGAGAAGTTAATATACAAAGTTATTTAATTAACCCTTTCTCTCCTAGGTAACTTGAGTAGACTCTACCATACATTCATCTGGATGAGTCCATGATGGTCTACTGTGGTGAAAGGGTTAAACAGGCAATCATGTGATAAAATATGACTCACCTGACAATCTGGCATCAGATAGGCTATGACTAATCCAAGGTGGCCCTGTCATAAACAGACAAGAAATTTGCTAATCCTGAAGTTCAACATATGCAACTGACATACAAACTGTAGCGTAGGAACTGAACATCCTATTAACTGGAACTCTGGAAATTATCGCCATGTGGAAATGTTTGTGTTTTCTGTGTGGAGGAAATAAATGCAAAAATATCCAATTATAACTCAATTATAGACTATATATGTAACAGGGGACATTATTTTTTCAATGCCTTCGCTAGGAGTCAAACCCAGGACCTCTGGCTTACTAGTGTTACAACCTACAAATGAGCTAAAGAAAGTGGCTAGTACTTTACCAGGGCTACATACATGAACTCCCCCGCCAGGAAAGAACTTGTTCCGTGTTTTCCAGGGGTCATAGTGATTCTTGTGAAAGCATCGCAGAGTATATTTGTCAAAATTACCCGGGTTCCTACGTGGGCACAAACGTAACAGAGGTTATTATTTTTTTAATGCCTACGCCCCGAGTCGAACTAAGACCTCTGGCTTACTTGTCTTACACTATACCAAATGAGCTAAAGAGAATTTCTCCCTACCAAATGTCGGTAGGAAGCGACTAGTATTTTTACAAGGGCGACATATCCATTCAGAACCGCTGCCAATTTTAAAGCTTCCACAAGATGATCAGTTTGAGGAATCACATGTCACACAAACACTTCCACATACGAGAATTAAATTTTTTACAGTTCAGCATGTCTCTTCCTTTAACATTTACATGAAATTAACAGTGGGTGAAAATTGATTTTATTGGGCGAAGGACAAAGGTTTCCTGGTATAAAGTATTATATTAACCAATCAGTTTTTAGAATGTAGTCATGTGACAAGTCTTACTGACCCCTCCACTACAGAAGTCAACAATGATGTCCCCTGGTTTTGCCATAGCTTGGACAGCGGTCACCAGATTCTCCAATTGTTGACATTTCCTCATTAGGCGCTTCTTTGGTAAGTCTGGAATAAAGAATTGGTAAGTCTGGAATAAAGAATTGGTAAGTCTGAAATGAAGAATTGGTAAGTCTGGAATAAAGAATTGGTAAGTCTGGAGTAAAGAATTGGTAAGTCTGGAATAAAGAATTGGTAAGTCTGGAATGAAGAATTGGTAAGTCTGGAATAAAGAATTGGTAAGTCTGGAATAAAGAATTGGTAAGTCTGGAATGAAGAATTGGTAAGTCTGGAATGAAGAATTGGTAAGTCTGGAATAAAGAATTGGTAAGTCTGGAATGAAGAATTGGTAAGTCTGGAATGAAGAATTGGTAAGTCTGGAATTGGTTAGTCTGGAATGAAGAATTGGTAAGTCTGGAATGAAGAATCGGTAAGTCTGGAATAAAGAATTGGTAAGTCTGGAATGAAGAATTGGTAAGTCTGGAATGAAGAATTGGAATGAAGAATTGGTAAGTCTGGGAATGAAGAATTGGTAAGTCTGGAATGAAGAATCGGTAAGTCTGGCATAAAGAATTGGTAAGTCTGGAATGAAGAATTGGTAAGTCTGGAATTGGTTAGTCTGGAATGAAGAATTGGTAAGTCTGGAATGAAGAATTAGTAAAGCTGGAATGAAGAATTGGTAAGTCTGGAATGAAAAATTGGTAAGTCTGGAATGAAGAATTGGTAAGTCTGGAATGAAGAATTGGTTAGTCTGGAATGAAGAATAAAGAATATATCACAGAAATCATACTATCTGACAAGTCTGGAACAGTGAGTTCATTAAACAAGCGTAATACTTGTCAAGCTTCAGGTACAAATCACAGGGCTCGGACATCACTGTACCAGATTTTGAAAAGAATACAACATTTTCTAACAAATTTTGTTTTGTTCCCTTAAATTATTTTTGTCATTAAAAGGAAATGTTATTTCACATGACATACCCTGCTTTGAACTTTGAATCTGAATTAGGCTGGTGCTTTGTAATTATCTGATGTGGACAGAGGGGCTGACAATAGACCCAGCATCGTCACATAAAATCACCAGTCTTTGCTTCTTTGGCCAGGTGAGATTAAAATTTGTTATATACAGCTTAAATTACAATCAGCTTCATTCCAGTACATTCCCATGCAGATACAAGGTATGTATATGTATAATGAACTTGGAGCTGTGAAACTAAATTTAGCCTTCATCATATCTATGTCCTGCTAAAAGACCACATTTATTCCTAATTTTTTTTCAACCCTTTCACCACTATGGGCCCTAATGGACTCACTCAGATCAATGCAAGGTAGAGTTTACTAAAGTAACAATGAAAGTATAATGATATAAAATATGTCTCTTTCGTCAGATGTTTACTTCTATTCTACCCTCATGACTTATTATACAGTTATACACTAACCAGCACCAGTGTGTACCCCCTCAAGACTTATCATACAGTAACACACTAACCATCATCAGGGTGTACCCCCTCAGGACTTATTATACAGTAACACACTAACCAGCACCAGTGTGTACCCCCTCAGGACTTATTATACAGTAACACACTAACCATCATCAGTGTGTACCCCCTCAGGACTTATTATACAGTAACACACATAGCAAGCACCAGTGTGTAACCCCTCAGGACTTATAATACAGTAACACACTAACCAGCACCAGTGTGTACCCCCTCAGGACTTATTATACAGTAACACACTAACCAGCACCAGGATGTTCCCCCTCAGGACTTATTATACAGTAACACACTAACCATCATCAGGGTGTACCCCCTCAAGACTTATTATACAGTAACACACTAACCATCATCAGGGTGTACCCTCTCAGGACTTATTATTCAGTAACACACTAACCAGCACCAGGGTGTACCCCCTCAGGAATATTGTCCCACACCAGCTCCACCGCCATTCCACAGGGGTGTTGTCCTAGCTCCACACTGATGTCGCTCTCCTAGTCGAAAAAAATAATGCTTAAATATTTTCCAATTACAAAAAATTGACAATGAATAGATTAATCGATCATAAACTGTTTACATATCAAATTGATGCAATCTAGGAATGACAACATACAAGACACAAATTATTTATGCATACATACCAGACTGGATATCTAATGAAAACATTCAGACCAAAACAGTTTGGCCCTCTGGTCTCTTACTAAATACAGTCCTGTTGTTTTATTATCACAAAACTCTATGGACAACCTCCAATAAGATTCATCAGTTTTGGAAGATGTAATATCCAAGTGTTACTCTTTACACAAACAAAGTACACATAAATCATGTCCCATCGTTTCAAGACTGACTGGTCCCTTTCTCAACCTATGACTGAGTGAGCTATTTGTACTGTTTACCCGTACAACGATGTGATGAATTGTATATTTCATATGTCACTCAACCTGAGAAGTTTCCCTTATCGACAAGGGGGGTATAAACACTATCAACAATACAAATTGCTCAACCAGTCATTAGCTTGACAAAGGGACCAGTCGGTCTTGAAACGTTGCGACACATTTAATGCATACAACATTTGTGCATAAAGTAAAAACTAGGATTTTCTATAGACAACCTTTTTTGTTGCATGTTGAATTCAATCTCAATATATAATTAAGTGCTGTCTACACAGAATGGGTTGTCGGTGGAAATTTTTCACTAAGGTAGTTAATATTTCGGCAGTCTGGGAGGGATACTTTCTGTCCTACCTTGACCTTTTCCAATGCACTTGCTACTTCTGGTTTGATGGGCCGGGACTTGGATCTACATCTGCGACTGTCATAAAAAAAAAAAAATCCTAGTAAAAACTTGACAGAAATGTAAAACGAAGTACAATCTTAACTGGTAACAAATACTGACTTTTAAAAAAATCCCTATTCGCCCAATCTTCCTATAGAGATCTCTGGAGGACTTCCTGTTTTTCACCCAATCTTCCTATAGAGATCTCTGGAGGACTTCCTGTTTTTCGCCCAATCTTCCTATAGAGATCTCATGAGGACTTCCTGTTTTTCGCCCAATCTTCCTATAGAGATCTCTGGAGAACTTCCTGTTTTCACCTAAGTTTTTACGGGTACTTACAGAAGAATTGACAGCAGAAATTCAATTTATTCAATGCAAAGTTCTTAATATATCCTTCCTTGTAAGTACTTCCTGGATAACTTCTGGATTTACAGTGGTGTTTTTTAAGGAAAGAATTTTTATTTTAAATAATTAGCAATTGTGTTATATTCAAAAGAAATAAAGTACATTTTTACATAACTCTTGAATTACCTAAGTTCCAAGTCATCCTCCTGTTTTTCTTGCTCTGGGGAAGGAGTAACAAAACATAAACTCAATTCCTCTTGTCCAGAATCGGCTGTAACATCAGAGGAGTCTAAAACGGCCATGTTGTACCCACAATTCCTTGCACATTCCTGTATCCGTGGCAAAGTGCTCATGTGTCGGACCCAGGAGATGACTCGAGGCACATGCCCATTGAGGTATTGAAGATTAAAGGACAAAACCTCCTAAAAACAGGAAAGCATTATTTGTTTTAAAAGGGAAATTGCACGGAAATATTGAAATCATGACAGTTTCACTCAGAATTGCAAAGAAACGCATACTTCACCTTAAATTTTCAACAAGGAATAAAATGTTAATCCTTATGTAACAACGTAACATGTCACTAAGAACATGTGAAAATCTGTTGAATCGATGCCCAGGTTTAATTGCCTTCTTTAATGAATTAAGGGTACTAATAAGTCCTAATTCTCAGACAATAAATATCTTCCATCACCATCAATCCATCATATAGCACATACATGTGTTACTGGAATATGAATCAGGGCTAGACAATAATTATAAGCTAGCTAGTCTGAGACTAGTGACATTTCCAGCTCGACTACTGGTTCTTAATACTACAAGTCAAACCTTGATATTACTTATCAAATAATATTGGGTTAGTGGAGTATGAACTTTGCACATAGACTAGTAAAAATTGAAAAACTACTAACCCCAACCACAGACTTAGATAGCTAATCTAATTCCGTGCCCCAACTGACAAGTCGTATTCAATATTAATTTCTAGCCCTATGGTATACCAAGGTTGGTAAGAATGGAAATGAGTTGTTGACCACAGGGGCATGGTACGCTTTACTTGCATATTTTAGTATAGGAGACTCCAATTTTTTAATATTACAAGTAAAGCGATCCATGCCCCTGTGTTGTTGACTAGGAGAAGGCAGGGGTTGACTTTACCACTGTTAGGCCTTTAGATATGAGAACAATACTGACAAAAAGAAAACTCTTTGTTAATTTCTATAAAATTCCTTCAACTTTTCATTTAAGATTTATACTGACGTAGATATGAGCATTTAAAATTGTTCAAGTAGGGCTAGGTTTGGTAATTGGTTGGCGTATGGTGAAATTTTCATCTGTACAGTATACATAGGAGTCAACCTCTGAAACCCCCAATGACTGAAAATACTGCCCTCAATTTATCTTTCCCTTTTTATGCATCAAAATAACTTCAAAAAAACATTCATTTGATTCAGACACACCTGTTATGATCATTACACACCTTGCAGTTACTAGGAGATCATTTGACCACAGAATGTAGATTTTGAGTTTGTATGAGTTTGGACCTGAATGAGGGAGTTTCAAGAGAGATTGGGAAATTATGGTCAAAATGAGGGAGGTTTGACCGCTATGAGTATATTATATACACATACAATTAATTACAAACATATATTTATTTAAAAAAAAACCAAAAAAAACATACCAATAAATGGTACACAAACGGGAAAAGGATCAGGTCAGCCACTGTGATTGATTTTCCTTCAGCATATAAATGAACCAGATCAACGTCATGCAGTGTCAATGTCTTCAAAAAGCTTGTAAGTTCCTCAACACTTTGGAAAGATTTCTCATCATTGCAACTGTTTGGCTGATTATTTTGCTTTAGTTGCGAGCTAATTATATTTTCAATTTTCTGATTTTCAACAGATTTGCCATTCTCACAGGAATTTGACTTGCTTCCAGGTTCCGCTGACTCAATATGGTCATTAGATTTCAAACTGATTCTAGTAACACAATGTGTCGATGGAAAATCATGTTGTAATTTAAACTGTGAAAGTTTAGAAATACTGTCAATCTGCTCTGCTTCTTGGATCACTTGTGATAATAAACACTTTTTATGTTTGTTCTCAGTGTGAAGTTTGGCAGGAGTCTGCAAATGCAATTCTAGTTTCATCACATTTTCTGGTATTTCAATCTGTTCGGTGCCTTCCCTATCAGCATTTTTAATCTCTCTGAAATGTAAGAATAATCCCAATGATTGTTTGTGTACAACTCTATTTGCATACAAGACTCACTCTCACTGTAATGTATTGGCGACTAGGACCTTTACACAAGTCCCTCATCCTCATAGAAATGTATGGTTGACTTTGACCTTCACACCAATTTCACTGTAATGCATTGCTGACCTTGACCTTAGCATAAGACTCTCACCCTAACAGTAATATATTATTTACCTTGACCTTATACACAAGACTCTCACCCTAACAGTTATGTCTTGATGACCTTTACCTTGACACAAGACTCTCACCCTCACTGTAATGTCTTGTTAACCTTTACCTTGACACAAGACTCTCACCCTAACAGTAATGTCTTGTTGACCTTTACGTTGACACAAGACTCTCAACCTAACAGTAATGTCTTGTTAACTTTTACCTTTACACAAGACTCTCATCCCCACTGTAATGTCTTGTTAACCTTTACCTTGACACAAGACTCTCACCCTAACAGTAATGTCTTGTTGACCTTGATACAAGACTCTCGTCTCAGTGTAATGTCTTGTTGACCTTACCTTGACACAAGACTCTCACCCTAACCGTATATATTGCTGACCTTGACTTTCATACAAGATTCTCACCATCACTGTAATGTCTTGCTGACCTTTACCTTGACACAAGACTCTTACCCTAACTTTAAAATACTACTGGCCTTGACCTTCATACAAGACTCTTGTCTCTGTGTAATGTCTTGTTGACCTTGACTTTCATACAAGACTCTCACCCTCACTGTAATGTCTTGTTGACCTTTACCTTCACAAAAGGCTCTCATCTTAAATGTAAAATACTACTGACCTTGACCTTCAATCAAGATTCACCCACACTTAATGTATTGCTGATACTGACCCACAAACAAAACTCTCACCCGTACTGTGATGATTTTTGACAGATCTTCACTCAAGGCTCTCCCCTTCACTGTAATGTAATGTATTGCTCACCTTGACCCTCAAACTAGACTCTCAGTCGCACTGTTAATCATTGTTGACCTTGACCTTCAAATAAGGCTCTCACACTCAATGTAATGTATTGTTGACCTGACCTTCACAATGGAACTTTACCCTCACTTGAAGGAATGGTTGACCTTAACCTTCATTCATGAACTATATCGGATCCCTAGCATGGTTTTAAGAACATGATCACTGAATGTGCTTTCAAAACTCATTCACCCCTAAAATGTCATAATGAACTATTCCAACCTTTGAACAGGAGGAGTTAAAATGTGTCTTCAGGGTTGAATGAGTTAAACAAATGTGGGTGATATACCTGATTTGTTGAATCAATTCACTGACACTGTTTGGGAAGTCCACTTCACATAGCTTGGTCCATCCTGAAACCTAAACAATCATTAATAAGTCAAGTGTGGCGAATGGAGAAAAATCTAAATCCCAGAGATTGTTAACAACAAGACCTAGACTCTGCCCTGGACAGTAACTAACACCTTATGGATTCTAGATTCTCTGTTTCAAACACACAGTGTTGGTGATTTTCAAATATCAATTCACAAGTTTATATTATGCATTCTTTACAAATTTACAGTTCAAAGTAGGGTTGCGCCTTGCAGCACGTTTACCATGTGTTAACTGTAGCTCATCTTTTCCATCAGTCATACATAAATTATTTTAAGCAAGAGCATGACGCATTTATGAAAACACCTAATTATGATTTATAATTATTGCATTGGCCATATATAAAAATTGATCTAGATTGATGTATATGAACCAAATCCATATACAAGTTTGAGGAGATATTGTAAGGATAGTAGATCAAATTGAGGTAGGGATATACATTGTATATACTATACTGTTAAATGCGGAATTACATTATTTCTATATATAGTTAACAGTACACAGGCAAATGAAACAATGACAGGCTGTGAACTTGTCTTAACTCATTCACCCCTGAAATTTCATAATGAACTGTTCCAACTTTTGAATCAGAAGAGTTCAAATGTGTCTTCAGGGGTGAATGAGTTCAACATGAAAGATGGTCAGAATTTTGTGTGATGTAAATACAGCTATTTACAGTATGCTACTAAACAAACACTGTATTTGACCAATTGCCCATACATGGATGCAAAGCAATTAACTTCTGCAGCATCATTCAGCACTGTTGCAGATCTTTACAAAATTATTTAAAGAGAGCCATAAAAGACGTGTTTCAAGTAAATGGAATGAAATTATGTGATGGGATGCTTGGCCCAGAAAAAGGGTAGGGGGTGAGTATAATGATGGGGTCGTTAACATTATTAATTCAAACCAAAGTTGTTGTTCTTTTAGTGAGAGAGTTCCATGAAAAGAAACCTGTGAAAAGTCTATTACAAATGCTAATTTGGAATCAGTTATACGGCACATTCAAAATATTCAAATATTGCATTCAATGATATCAGATAATATGAGATAATACCATATTCATTTTCAATTATTACCCAATTCTGGTAATATGTGTAAGGTAACAAACTGCCTTGAGGAAGTATGTGTAAGGTGGCTTATAGCCAGCGAGAAGTACTTCAAATGTCTTTAAATGGACAGATACTGCTATCTTCCCATATGAATATGAGTACAATATATTTACAATTTTAGTGATGTAATATTACTGTTTTTTATAAATTAGGACAAAAAGTATCTTGAAGCCTCAAAAAAAAAAAAGTATGATGAGGCGATGCTGGTAGGTCCATAAATCAATTCAGTAATTCCTTACCTTGTTCTGTTACAGAGTTAAATGACAAATAATAAATGGACTGAACTTGTTCAAATCATTCTAACTTACCTCAGCACAGGCCTTTAAACTTCCACCACGGAATCCCTGTGTAAAATACAAACATCACATAACCATTTCATCTCTGGAGAAAAAAAGTGCAGTATATGTGAATAACGATCTGATTTAGTATTTGAATCCTAGCTGTTTACAGTATATACTATAGG
Source organism: Mizuhopecten yessoensis (assembly GCF_002113885.1). Lineage (NCBI taxonomy): Eukaryota > Metazoa > Mollusca > Bivalvia > Pectinida > Pectinidae > Mizuhopecten > Mizuhopecten yessoensis. The sequence continues at coordinate 706,633 of NW_018407364.1, forward strand.
AACAGTATGATGGTATTACATAACTTCGACTAAACTTCCGGCTCTAAATAGGGTAATTCCATAGTATGCGATATAAAACATTCAGATTTATAAATACAGTAGCAATTTCATTTGTTTCAGACATGACATATGCTAAAACGACAAATCTAAAGTGATAAAATAATCTGATTATTGAAAAGGAATATGTGCTATGAAATAACAGGTTTTAGGAGACTGAATTCTGTTATATAAGCATTACACTGAATTCTATTCAAGGTTACACAGGTAATCCTATAATTCTGAGCACAACTGCAGATATGTTCATAAATATGTGCTATTTCTTTTTTGTTCTAATTGTTCTATTTCCTATTTTGTACCATGTGTTTTGTTACAACATGTATATTTATCACATACAAGAGGCCCAGAGGGCCTGTATCGCTCACCTGAATATCTAAGCAATCATGGCAAAACATTCTCCAAATGAGATCCAAGGAAATATGCCAGACCCCAAGGCCAATCCTTAAAGCATATCTGTATTAGATTTGTCATGCCCAGCAATTTTATGTATGGTTATGGGGTGGGGATCTCAACTGTTTCCAAGCTGTGACTCAGAAACTAGGTCAAGGGTAGCAAGGGTAGGGCAGACCCTGGGATCAATTCTAATATCATGACTGCACTCGTCTCTTTATGCCCAACAATTGTATATATAGTTTTGGGGTGGGGATCTTAACCATTTCGAAGTTATGACCCAGGGGTTAAATCTCCAAGGATAGGGCAGTCCCCAAGGCCATCCTGGAAGAATATGTGCATTCTCTCTTTATACGCAGTAATTGTATATATGGTTAAAGGGTGGGGATCTCAACTGTTTCCAAGCTGTGACTAAGAAACTAGGTCCCTAGGGGTTCGGTCAGACCCCAGGGTCTATTCTAATATAATGACTGCATTCGTCTCTTTATGCCCAGCATTTGTAGATATAGTTTTGGGGTGGGGATCTCAACCATTTTAAAGTTAAGGCCAGACCTAGTGCCATCCTGGAAGCAAATGTGCATTCTTCTCTTTATACTCAGCAATTGTATATATGGTTATATGGTGGGGATCTCAACCATTTCCAAGTAATAAACTTTTTTTGGCCCCAACCCTTAGCCCGGGGGGTCAGCCTAACCATTTGTACAATTTTGAATCCCCACCATCTAGGGATGCTTCCAGTAAAATTTAGTTAAATTCGTTTTTGGTATATTAAATCAAATAAGTGTCATTGTATAAATTCTATCCCTCTGCAAAAAGTTCCGATTTTTTTCAAGGTAGACAACTCTTATCAGGATCAAAATAATTGTAAAATGTAAAATAAATTAATTATAAAGACTTTGTGTGTATTTGGTTCAACTTTTCACTCTTTTTGTATGTAACTATGTGTCCTGTTTGATTCTGGCTTGTATTTAGTAACTTTTATCCATATAGTTTCAATAAAAACCGCTTTTTGTAACATGTTGTAGATATTTTAGGATAAATAAAATATTTGTAGGGTTGATTAGCAATGTTTCTTTTCATTATTTTATTGTTGTAATACTTTTGAACAATGCCACACGCTCAAAAAATGTGAAAGTGTTGAATTTGACAAAAAATCAATTTTTCAGTATTTCTTACAAATAAATCCCCAGTTTATCGGAATGCTTAGATTTTGATAAAATCATCTCTACATAGTGACATAACCATCATGTGAAACTTTCATTGAATTCTGATGGCTAATTGCGAAAGGGTGGAGTCTCCTTAAAGCAATATAGCCAAATTGCCCCCTTTTTGCCCCGCCCCTCAGCCCCCTGGGGGGTCAGCCCCACCATTTTTACAATTTTGAATCCCCACTATCTAGGGATGCTTCCAGTAAAATTTAGTTAAATTCCAATTAGCATTTAAGAAGAAGAAGTTGTTTAAAGAAATTGTTGACGGACGGACAACGAACGTCGGGCGGACGACGGACGCCACGGTATGGCATAAGCTCACGTTGGTCCTTCGGACCAGGTGAGCTAATAATGTGCTGTGTTATCCAGTGAATATACCCATGTCATATTTGTTTGCGTATTAACCCATGTAATATAACCTATCAGCCCTGTGATTGGTTGTAAGTTTCAATTGTTTCAATTGTGACGTCAGGCCTAGGACAAGAACATGACGTCACAGAGTTACGCACTAGAGTGAAAATGACAGCTTTTCATATTGTAAGGTTGCATGAAAATTGTCGTTTTACACAAATAAATGCCATAAATCTTGCTTATGTGATAAAAAGGATCTTACACTCGTTTTCATTTCATAGGAAATTTATGAAACTCATCACAAATTTTTCATTTCAGAGACTCACTAAATTGAAAAATTCTTAAGACTCCTTTCATAAATCTCATATGCAATGGGAACTCACTCATGTATATAATTGAAATACTTGAATAGGAGAAAGTTTAAACTAAATATGTGTTGGTGCTTTATGAGTAATTGTCTGCAATCTTATTCAGAACAAGAGGAATATTTATTACTGGGAACAGAATTTGACAGTTCAATACTTAAAAAATTATATTTTCCATTGATTTTGACAATAAACCATTCAATATAATAACAATGTATAAATTTATAATCTCCACTGAGTAAATTTTTGATAATAAACAGATATTTATTTCAAATCCTATAAAAGAAATATTATAACTATTTTTCAATAGACAGAACAACGAATAGTCAGTAATATCAGCCAGCTATCTCCAACCTTACGATTATGATGTCATGATCAGGCTTCAAGCGTTATAGTCTCATAAATCGCAAGCAACTGGTAATTGTTGACAATGTGGAAATGCAGAACAAATGTATCCAGGGTTAGACACAAACTTTTTTTACTTGTTAGTCCACAGGACTAGTTGAATAGATTATTTACTAGCCTTTCGTCGATGTAACTAGTCCAAGATTTCCTGATAAGGAAACATCGTGATCTACAGCACGAAAATTAAAAAATTAATCTACTGTAGGGGATTTAAAATAACTACTTCCATAAAAATATGGTGAAGTTTTAGTAAAATTTTGACAATTATCATGCAATATATCTTATTTTAAGTAGTTTTCTAAATTCTAAAAAGGAATATTCTGATTTTATAATCATATTTTTCACAAGTCCAAAGGACCGGTTAGGTTAGGTGATTCATTAGTCTTTGCTGAAATCTTCTAGTCCAGGACTAGCGGAATAGTGCTAGTGTCGACCCCTGAATATCTATAGTAGACTAGCTACCATGTAACAGGATTCAGACTAGTATGTACACCAAGAAATTGTATCCGACCCTGTGTTGACCATGCTCTAAAACATCGCACTAGCCTGTTAACAGTTTCTAATAACAATGACAAGGACCTCAAGATCTAACTTGTCTGGGTGTGAAGCAGCTTCCTGCTACAGGTAATTAAAAAACAGCTGAAACAAAAGTTGTTCATGTACATGTATATATATGCTAGATTGTTAGCATATAACTTACATCTACTTGTACACAACCACGACGCGTGTGGAGTAAAGAGCTTCAAAGTCTAAAAGGGTATCAAATTGTCAAACACTCTTGCAATTATTGGTAAGTGACTACTTTTAGTGCACCCAAATTCTAGCCCATTATAAAATAGTAACAGATTAGCTCATTGATAAATTGGTGCACCCACAAAATATGTAAATGGAAAAGATATACAAGGCCTTCAATTGGCACAGTCATAATTAAGCGAAAATAACACTACTGCTAAAAGATGTGCACATGTAACATTATGATTAAGAGCAGGGCTATAGTAGAAACCTACTTTTCATAAAACACTTTGTATAATGTAATGGAGTAGTTTTGTCATCCTCAATACTCTAGAGGTTAAGCTCACTTTCGCTCTCTACACCCCAGCTGGAATATGTCAAAGTAAAATTGAAGGCATGCCATTAGCTAATCTATTGTTCTCAGGTAAAAGAACCTGACCAATCACTAGACTATATAATACCTGTCCTTTGAAGATTACAGAGGAGCAATTTCCTTTTAAGTGACAGAAAGATCATTCATCAAAAGATCAAAATAGTTTTCTCATCTCATCCACAAGGTGGTGCACACCCAGCCTTCCATATTGCCTGATATATTTCAGTTTGTATTATATTACAAATAGTTTTGTGTTAAAATACATGGCTCAGAAACACTGTATCATTTGTTCAACATGGTTACTCTATATACCTGGTAATATCAAATTATTTAACTATATTATATATATAATTATAAATAAATTTAGTAACTTGTATGTATTTGTCTCTTCATCCTCAAAAAATGTATACATGGTTATTGGGTTGGGATTTCAGCTGTTTCTCAGTTGTGACCCAGAAACCAAATCCGCAGGCCCGGATGTGGCAAGACCCCAGAGTTAATTATAATGATAATTTTGTTGATCTTGTAATGCCCTGAAATTGTACATGTGGTTATCATATGGGGTAATAAACTCATCTGTTTCAAAGTAATAACCCAGGGACTAAATCTTCATGGGTGGGGCCAGACCCTGAAATTTATCCTGGTAGCATATCTGTATTCATTTCTTTATACTCAGCAATCGTTATAGAGTGGAAATTTCAACCATTTCCAAGTTATAAACTCTTTTAACCCCGACACATAGCCCGTGGAAAGGGAGTACATCACAACAATTAAATTAGTACAATTATGAATCCCTATCATCTGAGAAGGCTTCAGTCAAATTTTTCATTTTTCATTTTCACATGATAAGAATTGAACATAGCTCTATGGTTCAATATTTAAAAATAAAACTATCAGAGCTTTGACCTACGACTCTTCTGCAGATAATACAAAACATCTTCAACTATTGTGAAGAAATGGAAAAGGACATATTGAAATGAAACAAATCTCAATAAACTTAGCCCCCTTATTTCCCCTAGTATATATGGTAAATGAAACTTACCAATAAAAATTCAAAATCTTCAGCAGGAGAACGTTTCTGGGCAATGATGACAATTTGACGAATAATGCTGCAGAGACCTGATCTGATCAGCTTTCCTCCCTCCTCCACAATTACTGGAAGAGCACAGTTCCGATAACCTTCCTCCTGATTTACAAATGTATGGCTGTATTTGCAAAGAATACTCTGATTAACAGTCACACAAACAGATTGATCAATTCCTTCATCTACCAATGTCAAATGGAAGTCAACTGTGTCACTTATGCAATATTCACTTAAAAACAATATGGCTGCCGACTGCAATGGTAGGAGTAAATGAGAATCCCCTTGCTTTACACCTGCTAGGTAAACTGTTGTGCTCGCCATCTTTCAGTCCCCTTTATGATAAACTGGTAATCCTAATCCACCAAGATAGTCCTCATCCTTTTTAGAACTTTATCCTGAAACACAAGTCAAAAGTATATACATAACACGTATTGGGCTCCCTCCTACATTGCAGTGTTCTCTTTAAAAAGCCGATTGCAGAAAAAGTAGCCTGCTATTCATTGACTATGAACCAGTTATTTTAGGTCAACATAATTGCATATGAACATCCAACCGTGGGTTTCAGGTACCATGCCCGATTTTTTTTTATGGTAGGTGGGTTGGCAAAATAATTTTACTTTAATTATAATTTTCTATTTTCATTATCAATATCAATGTTTTATATCAAATTTTACAATGCATTTCCATACATTACAATGGCTACTAAGTTGTCTAGAATTATGTCAGACTCCCCGAACAGGAAGAAAGTACATTTTAATGAGTGGCTGTGAACTTTGCCTGGTTAATAATTAAACTGATATATAAACAAGTAGGTGATAGAAATTTCTAAGGTCGGTAGGAAAAATCTAGGGTAGGTCAGGATACCTGAAACACACACATTTTTTTTTTTTTTCATGTTACAGAACTTAGTTAGAACACTGATAAGTGTTGGTAATCACCTCAAAATGTGTGATGGATCACTGATTGATCATAAAATGAAAGGGAAATAGATTGAGAAATATTCCTCAAAATGGTTAAAATATACTTTTTGAATACAGTACCTAATTACAGGTAGAAATGTTGTTCAAATGTAGCTTATGGTAAAACCTAGGAGAATTTTTGTTTAAATGGTTTCAGGTCCGGTTCTCATCTCAAATAGTCGAATCATGATAAATCATAGAAAATCATGATCTATTTGTTGGTCATAGAGGGTGGTAAAACAACTCATCATCCATTAAATTAATTAATAGGAACACCACCACTCCTAAATACAAATGTATATGTTTCTTTACTACAGAGCCATTGGATGAACTTGCAAGGTGTTGGTTAAATAAATGTTACCACATATGGGTAACACTTTCAGAGTGTTGCCATCAGTTAACCAATGTGGATAACACTTTCAGTGTTTCCATCAGTTAACCCACACATGGGTAACACTTTCAGAGTGTTTCCATCAGTTAACCCACATATAGGTAACACTTTCACAGTGTTTCCATCAGTTAACCCACATATGGGTAACACTTTCAGAGTGTTTCCATCAGTTAACCCACATATGGGTAACACTTTCACACTGTATCTATCATTTAACTCACATTTTCAGAGAGTCCATCAGTTAAAGGTCATGACCTTTTTAGGAAGAAGGTCCATGCAAAAACAAAAGCTTTGCAACATCACGTTAAATGCAGTTATTTTGACCACATCATGATCAATTCCCCGCAATGTTTTCTTTGGTTTAAAATAGGAGTCATGTAATTAGGTTTTCGGATATAATATTAAGAATGTTATGATAGTAAAAGAGTTTGTATTTATCATGATATGCTGTCATTTTTTTTTTCAAAATCAAATTAATTAATGTGTTGTAGAGCCTTTTGTTTTTAACATCATCAAATTTGCAAAGGAGGTAAACATGATAACTCATAATTTTTGAATCCCTATATCAGGGGCATTAAAGTCAGCCCTTGTTCGGAGTGGAGCTGGGCCGTGCCTGGATTGGTAGGGTGACAAGGGGGTACATATTCACCTGCGTACCTGTGATATAAGCAGTTGAGTGCATGTCTTTCAATATTTATTTTTTACATATATGACTTAGATTTGGTCAGCATATGTATATTATATGCGACTAAATGTGATCACAATGAACATAGATATGATAAACGTTAGAAGATTTATTTAACACACATGCCCATCTACAAACTAGACTGTTTAAGTTTGACAAATTAATTCAATGCTTTAAGACGGTATACAAAACTGACAATGCAACAGCTTTCATCAGTTATGCTTGATTGAATTAATTGTGATCATATCTGTTATAGTCTTTTATAAAAGAAAATGATAATTCAAACATCCAAAACCTTCCCAAAAATATGTACATGTACTAGTGCCAATTTGATTTTCTTTAGATTGACAACCTTGAATGCTTTTGGTGGATCATTTGGATTTTAAAAATGAAGTTTAAAATATATGTATGGCATTTTGTAATTTTATAATATAAAAAGATGCATGTACACACAACAATTCGATGCAGCCAGTTAACCAATCATTCTATACATCTGAACTAGCCTGCTTGAAATAAAATAATTAAAACTGCAAGGTATTGTTATACTATGTACGGTTATATAGATACGGAGAATCGGTAATTAAGTTGAATATTTATTCTACAAACATGGTGGTCAAATATTTTTTGATTATTTATTCGCTTGCTAAATTAAACATTTAAATAATATACGTAATAATAAAAAAATGACAAACAAATGGGTGTGTCAAAACCCCGGGGGTGGTAATACTGACTCATTAAACGAGGTCAACAAAAGCACATGGTCGAAATCAAGTTTCATTTTCGGGCACCTGTTGATATTACGTGTTCTTCGCGTGGTGCTCTCCCGCGATCACCATCTTGTCAGTATTATCTACTTAAAGCAAATGCTAACCAGCAATTCAAGATGAACTGTTGGACACGTGTAGCTTGGCGATGCATACTTAAACATAAATATACATAAAACCTCAAATTACTGAGTCAACTTTCTCCGTCATACTGTCGCCAGTTTCCTGACGTCACGTCGACATTACGCATGCGTCAGCCGACGTATTGAAAATGTTAAATTAAGCCTTCCGCGCATAAGACATAGTACTATTTTTGAATTTGTATTTAATGATTCAGTCATTCGAAATTATGCATAAACTGTCAAAAACATTTCATAACAAATTATTTTCTTATGTTAATGTGTCAAAACAATTATAATTAAAGTGCAATCAAGATAACAGGAAGTAGGTCTAGAAAAATTAGGGCGAATTAATTTGTGCGATCTATTTCCGTAGTTCGGTTCTTTCCGTCATTCTGTCGCCATCCTCAATAAAGAAGAAAACTGGAACAAGGCTGGTACAAATTCTGATGGCAACCATTTTAATCTCATAATTACTCCGACAGGAATAATTAGACTAGTAACTGTGTCTACATTTTCTGTCCTGGACGTATTCCAGCGATCTAAAGGTATATAGAAGTTCGGTAAACATGATGCATTCGTTTTGCGATCAGATTCATTCTCGGCCATTTTGGTTTCATCTGGGAGTGTGTATTATAAGACATAACTTCCGGACAGCGTATACGTACCCCTTATCCTTTACATTGGTTCTTATTATAGAATTACCGATTGCCACTGCACATTTTTTTCACGGACTGTCGTTATTAAGGTGTTTAACGCATTCAGTGTTTCAAATCTCCCAACTATTGCAAGTGTCTCGCAGGCGAGACGACTGTCTGAGACTAATGTTTACATAATAAGGTAGCTAAGTTTTATCATAGTAACATCGCTGTCTAAAATGAAATATTCACTACCTTTGAGAGCTTTTATATTAATCAAGGTGGTGGTTCGTCGACATTAAGTAATGTAATACCAAAGCTGTTCGAAGATTACAAATACAGATCAAAACTGTCTAAAACAGTACTTATGTCAGTGATCAGTTTCTCAGCCACAATGTCAGATATTGTCAAATGTATGGATAACAAAATTTTAAAATGTGTGTCATGTTGTTACCTGGTCAGTCGGTTTGCAGTCACTTTCTTTATTCACAATGAAAACTACAAACAATCTTGATTGTTTTATGAAGCCATGTCATAACATGCCCAGTTTTGGTGTCTGTCTGTTTATAGCTACACTGTAAATTCTGAGATACTACTAAAAAGGTCCAAAATTATGGAAAGTCATGATGGCTTTACTAAACAGATAACAAAGATTTTACGAGTTCCATGTAAAATTGAGTATTGGAGTAAGAGAGAATGGATATAAAAGAATATACATACTACATAATCACTGGAACAAGCAAGAATAGTATGAGGGGAAATAGGTCTGGTCTGCAAGCTTAAGGCAAGTAGAAGTTTGGTTTCGATTCCTGTCTGACAAACCAATGCAAATTTTCTGTTAAATTATAATGAGCAGTTCCCCACATTTAGCCAATCATTAGGTGTTTTAACATTATTGATTGGATAGATTATAAATTGTTGCTGTAGTTGAACATAATTACAAAAATACTTGGAACAAGCATTTATTATAGATTTATTAAAACATTTCAGAAGGCACCGTTTTATTGAAAATGTAGATTTAAATTTTTCAAGTGCCTGTTAAAAACTCTTGTTAAATGTTTCGACGACACCCATTTTTATTTTGACTTTTAACCCCCAAATCTGTCAAGTTTATGGTGCAAGTTATTTAAAGGCTTGCCATTGATTCAATATACTGTATAAGTGTGATAGGATGCTGAGATTAAATAGGGATATATTGAGGGTTTAACATTGATGCTGTAGAATGGAACCTGAAATAATAATAACAATTTTTTTAGATATTTAATTTTGAACTTTAAAGGGACATCACGTGAAAAGGCGTTTTTTTTTAATGAATGTATGTATTGTATGCACTTCCACTTATGTTACCTCGCTATCCCCATATTCATAGTCCGTTGCAAATGTCCAGTTTGACAACTTGAATTGTTCGGGAAAGCCCTGCTAAAAATAGCGCCGATAACGTCACCTGACTAGGCAGTGGTGCGAGCAAGATGAAACGGTTTCCAAAGGGGCCCCCAGAGAGGGGCCATTAGGCAACTGCAACTTCTTACCGCACTATGAAACCAAGTTATATGATTTCTAAGTCCGTATTCAAACTTATTGAACAGTAATTATTCATCATTAGAAGTTTATTGCACACTTGCCAATGTTCAGAATTTAAATTTATTTAGCTTTAAACATAAATTTGTTGCCAATAAAATTAAACAAGGGATGGGGCACAAGTTTTTACAATTTATCACAGCCTTCTCCCGTCATACATTTACAATTAAATGTCAACAATGATAATAGGCATAAACATAAAGTAGATATATTTAAATATATATTGAATTTAGTACCGGAATGTGGCCGGTACAGATGGTACGGGGCTAAACACCTTCCCTACACCAAGGGACAAACCTTTCTGATTTTTTTTTATATATTGCCGGGGCAGAGGAGGCCGGGTATTCATATTAGTACTAATTCAAATCTTGCATGTAAAAACAAAAATAATCGTTTAATTCAGCAATATAATTAAATCATACCATTTAATTGAACCCGGTAATGTTATAAATTATATAAATCCACAGACTTAGATAACACATATCTCGGTGACCCAGAAAATATGCCGTGGACCATCACAACAGTTATCCCTTGGAGGGCCTCATGGCAAAATCAAACTAACCAGTCACTTATCCCTTCCTTTCGCTTAAACCACTGTATAATTATAGAAACACAAAGTAAACTCTCTCCAACACATGCCCATTAACATATTAAACTAAGTTCATCTGTGTTCAAACTCGGACAAAGATACAAGCAAACTTAATAGTTTTAGATATTTATTCATAACATAAACAGCGCTAGCATTTCTGTCGATTCCATTTCAGCTTAACTGGCTATCCGGAAGTATACATGCACCGTACTAACTGCTACGGCAGTTATTTTCTCCTTTGAATACTGCCCACCTGCAATAATGATTCTGTAACGTACTCCTTGCACTATCTTTTGACCATTTTGGCAACTTTTCGTTTCGTAGCTGACACGGTACAACACTTTTCTTTCGCTTACTTCACACGGCCAGTCATTTTGTTTACAAAGAAATGGTGTGCTATGCGCATGCGCTAGAAGAGGGAAATCCCTGAACAAAACGTTGGTCAGACAGGTAGAAATACCGATGATTTTCTTAGATTTAATCATTTTTATGAATCTATTTCAGCCAAATCCGATCGTTATTTTCCATAAGGAGTCTCACTTGATATGTTTATGTAGTATTTGAAAAAAAGACAAAAAATAAAGTTACTTCACCGTGATGCCCCTTTAAGTAACCAGATTCAAATTTTTGTCTCACCACCACAAAGTAAGGAGACTAAGGGGTTGCTTTTCAGCGAGACATATCAATCAGAATGGTTTGTTTATTCAATATGTGTACAATTAAAGCAAACAGATCTTTATCAAGGGGGTTCATTGGGGTCCCAATATTGATGCACCATTTAATTGCAATACTTTTTCAACATGATGTTTAAAAGGATTACTCTGTTAAATAAAAAAATTGTTATACATCATGTTAGTAATGTAATCCATAATGTGATACAGTATTTTTTAAGCCGCTCTTGGCGAGAGCCGAGCGGCTTATTAATTCTGTCCAGAGAACGAAATGACAGACCCACTTCCGTTCGGGGTGCGTGTGCATAATTCAGTATTGCATGCTTCCGCTATATAGTTTCGTTATCGTAAATAGAAAGTAGAATCTCTGACACTCACCTGTGGGTTACATAAAGTCTTCTGATACTCTTCTCCAAATAGTAATCCATACTTTAAATAATTGCTGAAAACAAAATGTTTATCTCCGGTGCATTCTACGAGTGTTGTGGTGGTGAAATTCGTGCACTAGGTTTTAGCGTTTTAGCAACTCGGATTGCGGTCTGGGGAGTGTTACGCCTGTGAAACACATATGATTCGAGAAAGCACATGTGAAGACTGTCAAGCATTGACGCTGTCTGTAGAAGGAATAAGTAAATATATAAACTTATAAACCGTATGAGTGATGAAGTATAAACTCTATTTTGATGTTTGAAACGGTAACGTATATATGCCATATCGTGCTTAGGTTGATAACAGTAGACTAATGGCTCCGAGACGAGACGATATGTGAACTGTGTATGCTTATCAAACATTTTTGTAACACAATATGCTATTTCTGGTGTATTTATTTATGAAAGTGTAACAATTTAAGAACATAACACAACTGCCGCTGCTGTTTGACAAGAATTCGCGCCGTGTCAAAATAATATCCAATTGGGTGTAAGGGAAATAACTCTTATGTTGGTAAAGTCGCATTGGGAAATATAATTCAAATATATTCCAAGAACATTTGTGAGATTTTGTATATTCAATGACGGTAAACATAGTCGCTACAAATATTAATAATTTTCACTAATATGAATAAAAAATAAATAAAAATAAAAGGAGTACAATGTCTCTTTTCTCCATCCATGTTTTCCCACTACTGTTAATTATCCTTCATTTCACAAGCAAAAAATGCACCTATTCTTTATTATCCATTCACCGATTGCCATTCTGCACGTTAACGCTCATGTCACATCATTGGAGGATGCTAATTAATGAAAATTACAACAATGTGTCACACTTAAAGAGGGTGAAAAAAGAGGAGAGGGAGAAATGTTTTTAAGGCATCATTTAAGAGGTGATTGACTTTGAAAATCCTAAACGCAACATCATCAGATGACCTGATTTTCAATTAGCAGAATACAGAACACATATCTGAGTTATTATAGTAGATTTTTATGCTCAACGTGTCACTGAAGCAATTAAATTTAAAGTGGTGAGCGGCTGTAATGTCACACTGACATAATTCTAGTTTAGTATTTTCATATTTATTTATAACGGTAATGACCAGCCCTTTGAAATAAAAAGGGAGCACATCTCGTCGCGCAACTTGGCCATAGCCGTGTCGTCGATTGGCACCTAATATAAGCGACCGCCGTATACATTTTGAAAGGTTTGCTGTTCTAAAAACTGCAATGTTGAATAACTGATTATGATTACACAATCGGTGTCAACCACAATACACACGCGATTAGACAGATTGTTTTTTGGGACAAAGATACAGATTTTCTCAATTTCAAAATCTTAGTAGTCCATTTAGTAGCCACATCATATTTTTAGTAGTCAATAAAAAATAAAATAAGCCGATGGCTACTTTGGTTACCGACAGCGCGAGCCTCGCTCGTCAGGGATTCCTTATATTAATTGGTTCATACTCAGGGGGTAAATTTTGCGATTCTTTTAAATTGAAATGTCAAATGCAGTTTTTCACGTTTTTTGAGCCAACATTTTAGCAGCTTTTACAAGGATTTGATTTGGCCAAAGTAAAATATCTATTGGTTTCCTGCTTCTCAATTAATCCGTGGCCAACACAAGCATTTCTCATTCTGGAAAAGAAATGTATTTTAATTTCAGCAGACCCCATATTATTCTGAATATTGTTATTTCTTTATGTGGGGTCAGAGATAACAGTAAAACCAAAATTAACTATGTGTAATTGAGAAATTTGTTTAAATTGTCTCTGTCATTGTTTTGCTGGTACTCAGAAATTCTGCCATTCATCCTTTTGGAAATATCAAAAGAAATACAGACTTCTGGTTTAATAATACTTTGCAACAATATTCAGATATTGAAAGTTGCATTTCATAATTAAGTCGGAAAACAAAACAAAAGTTAGTCATCGGAAAACAATTTATTACAGATTGTCATAATCGAGAGTTTTATTGGCGAAATCAAAGAAATTTCATAAATGGCCAGGAAAAAATGTGTGTTTATGATACAAGTTGTTCAAAAACAAAAAAGGGAGGTGGACCAACATATTGGGAAATAATTGTTCATTCAATCCAGTTTTAAATGCTAGGGATGTACAAACAAAATGAAAAGTTAAATTATTTTGTTGCGCAATCTCACAGTCACTTCCACATAATTTTCAAAATTTTGAAGAGTCATCGATATACAAAGAAATTTAGTGAATTCTCCAATTATGTGGGAAATTCTCGGAAAAGCATGTGTCCTTAAAAATAATGGATCTGGTGACACTATTACACTGAAATAGCTGTTGATCTCATGCTGTCACAGTGTTCGTACTTCACCCTAACTCTGTAGTTGTGTGATGCTGTGTGTTCCCAGTAAAGGACCGCTATTGTTCGATGTGTACACCTGGCAGATACCTGATATCCTGTGTGTGTGACAGCATCTTATACCAACAAGATCATTTGTATGCAACTCCTGCAATTTAATGTATGCTGATATAATTAGACGAGTCATGCATCTACACTGCTTATAAAGTACTTCATCTTTCACCCCTCAGTAGGAGTACTTCGTCGCTGTGAAAATAGATGGTGGTGGGAGACTGCAGTGACAGTCACTTTAAACGCTCGAACTCTAACGCTCTAAATCTAACAGACGGATGTGATGATAGGTTATTATGTGTGCAATATACAGATAACAAATCTGTGGAAACATTCATTTTAAATACAGAAATAACCACAGGTGCTGGACACATTAACAGTATTAAATATGGTGTGTGTATATATATACTAGAGTATATGCACATCATATTATTATTAATAATGTGTCCAGCACCTGTGGAAACAACTAAAATAGCAGAATCTGATAAACTGATTTCAAGGCCACCTGCTGAACTAGTCAAAGTAGTGGTTTGTTACATAATTTGTATACAATGCTGGCTTTCTGTTAACCCCCATACATGTATTTAGATATATACTATAGGGTATATGCCCTCAAAGTGCTTGCAGCCTTGATATAGAGGCTAGTCATTGATATAAAGGAGTCATCAGAATAATGAATTTATGATGAATTTGATATCTGGCAATACACTATAAATCTGAAGTTTTTGGTATTTTTAACCGCCCCTTTTTTTCTCGACTATGCAAGCATATGTAAACAAATGCACACTATGGTGATGTCAATGTTTAATTAGCAGTAACAAATTATTTTTTTATAATATCAATTGTTGAAATTTGTGTCTTCATATTTTAGTTTAAATATCAAATATATCTAGATTTATCAACTGGTTCAATCTGAAGGCACAGAATTTCCAACATCGATGACCCATTATTATGGCATATGTACTATAATCAGTAAAAGCTAGTGACAAACTATATAATGTTCGGTTGATAACCAGTAGTGTGCACTCAGCACCAGTTGGTACTTTGAATATTCATGTGATGTACAGTAATTGAGCTGAGACTGATAATTATATAATTTTTTATACTTACATGTCCGGCTGTTTTTTGCTCACCTCATTCATGGGCGAGGTCAAATAAAATTTTCAAAAAATCTTTAAAAACAATTTCTTCTCAATAACCAAAAGTCCAAGGGTGGTTATAGTTGGCCTGTATGAACTAATTAAGCCAATTTTATTACATCTATAATTCAACTTTGGTCCACTTTTAAGGTTACTGGTGTGAGATTAATTCCAGGTGAGTGGTACAGGCCCATTATATTAGGCCCCTTGATTTTTGTCAGTTTTCCTCCCCTTATAGCGATTTTATTATGTCTTTTAGATATCTTCGAGGGATGAGTTCCCCGATTTCCAGTCTGAACAGCCTCTTTTCCTTCACAAGTCCAGCTGTCAAACGGCTGCTTGGATGGAAACAAGGAGACGAGGAAGAAAAATGGGCAGAAAAGGCTGTTGACTCTCTCGTGAAAAAGCTGAAAAAGAAAAAGGGTGCACTTGAAGATCTTGAAAAGGCTTTGAGCAGTCCAGGACAATCAAGTAAATGTGTGACCATTCCCAGGTCTCTGGATGGCCGCCTTCAAGTGTCCCACAGGAAGGGGTTGCCTCATGTTATATACTGCCGTGTGTGGCGCTGGCCTGATCTACAAAGTCACCATGAACTGAAACCACTTGAATGCTGTGAATACCCATTTAGTGCTAAACAGAAAGAAGTGTGTATAAATCCATACCACTATAAACGTGTAGAAAGTCCAGGTAAAGTTGTTCAAAATACCCTCTGGTTGTTAGATAACAAATTCTTTGTATCATGACATCACATCACTGTACCCTCTGGTTGTTTGATAACAAATTCTTTGTATCATGACATCACATCACTGATCATTCTGTAGTATAGGATTTCACTGATTCCTCATATAAATTAATTTCTTTATCAAATAGCATTTTTTGTCAAACTTCATCCGTAAACTTTGTATAAGATATGCTAAATATCACATGTTTTTCTAACGTATGATATAAAACCAAATTAACTAATACAGTATTCATGGTTATTTTCAAAAACATTTCTATTTCAGTGCTTCCTCCAGTTCTAGTCCCAAGATACAGTGAGTTTCCAGCTGGCACAGTATCGATGCCACCATTTCAGCAGGTTTCTGAGCCAGCCATGCCACAGAATGTTAGCTTCGACCCCAATGGGTTTCATCAACCATCTCAAGGGCCACACTCGCCCGCCAGTTCAGGTGGGCCAGGCAGTCCATATGGATTACCAGGTATTAGAGCTGAAACGAATGGTTTCATTCAATCTCTGTACGTTATTCAGTCTTCTGTATTAACTAGAAAGATAACTAACATGTGAGATTGAACAATTAACACTTAATTATGAACAGGTACTTTGTTGGAGTTACAAAACTGGTAAATTCAATGAGACTGAATGTTGTGCGGACCTGTTTTCCACATTATTTGGTTCGGGAATATCAAATTAACTCTTTCAAGTAAAGCCAAATTGTAGTTTATTTATTTTTGATCTTTTGCTTGACATGATCAAGCATATCCATGCTTTTATTGGTTGTTAATTATATACTGAGGTACCCAAAATTAAATGGAGAAAATTAAATTACTGAAAAAATTGAGAACATTCGTTTCAGCTCTACCAGGTAATTAGAGTTTCACCACCAAAATTTAAAACTCGTTAAAAATGAAATGGCAAAGTATGTTGCATTGTTGTCATCTATAATGTTTAACACGGTATCGAATGATCCTTCAACTGTTACAGCTGGCACTCCGCCGCCAGCCTACCAGCCACACGATGATAACTCCCAGAACATGCAGCATACTAATCAGAACAGAAACCCTGTTAGGGGTCCCCAACAACCAACTCCCATGGACACCATGCCTACACCTACAGGTATCGGTACCAAATGTAAGGCACAATCCACATGTGCACCATATTCTTGAGAAAATTTCAGTCTAGTCAGGTGGAACAAGATGTTCACGTTCGGTTTTTAGAGACATCGAAGCTCTCTGATTTATGATATTTCCACTGTTGTTGATCAAATAAACAGGAAATATGAAAAAAAGAAATATGATAGAGATAATTTTTCACTCTTGAGTAATGCCCATAAATTATTAATATTGTATTATTTTTAAAGTAATTTGAATAAATATACTATTTTTTAGCACAAAAAGTTAATGAAATGTTTCCATCATTTTTTGGTTTAGCAGTGGCTATTATGGGTGGATCCATTTGTGAATGATTTTTGCTTCTCCGTGAATTTATTTATTCTTTGGTTTAAGTTTTTGCTTGATTTATGCGTCAATTTTCAATGATTGGAATGATGAACTTGTTAAGGCTTGATTTAAAGATTGAAATTCATTCAAGATATTGGGCCAAAAACATCTATTCATGTAAGTAGAGTAGATGTATGTAATTTTATTTGGAATATTTATCACTATAAGCTATGTATTTTTGTAAAAATATTGCATGTGTTTTGTATGTCCTTTGAAATGTCTGCTTTTGGTAACTTTGATTTCAATCATTTTGCTGTATTCACTATTCAGTCAGGTTACTGCAGTGGCTTGCCAAAACCTGTACACCCTTCTGTTCAGAATTAGTGATTAGTGAAAAAATCTTAAAAAATAAGCTGGCAGATTATAAACAGCGTTATGAAGTTCTTTATCTGATTAAAGTTCATACATTTAATGTAAAGGTCATAGTTATTCGTAGAAATTTACCTTTTGAAAAATAACTGGGAATGGGTATTCTGAAAAACGGAATATATTTCTTGCACTGTGTCGACATGAAGGTATGATTTCCCCACTCTCATGCTGAATTCCAATTGTAAAGAGGTTTTATACCACTTTATGATACACTATATATAATTCTGCATTGGCCACTGTATCGCAGATTATGTGCCAAGGTCAACGAGGCTTTATTGTTTAATACATTTGGTACGGTGCATTACAGTGCTAGAAGCTGTCTCACCTTGTTCAACTCATTCACCCCTGAAATTTCATAATGAACTATTCCAACTTTTGAATTGGAAGGGTTTAAATGTGTCTTCAGGGGTGAATGAGTCAACAAACAAAACCAATCGGACAACTTCTGAAAGTTAAAAAAAACTCCCAACAAAAAAATATCTCAAATTTTATGAAAAGCATTAAAGTTTAAGTTTAAAACCTGGAGTGCCTTTATTATGTCGTATATAAATGTGTAGACAGGACTGAATAAAAAAATTGTTACAACTGTTGTCAGTTCTCCTAGAAAATGTTACTTACAGGGGATTTTGTTTTTATTTCATGTAATTGACAGACTGCGAACATTTTTGGTAGACTGTGAAAGGTGTAAGGGGTTGTTTATTACAATGATTAGAAGTTGACAAAGGAGTTAGAAATGTCTATACAGTTGAATTTCTGTAACACTAAAATTCTTCGGAAATATTTCAAATTTCAGTTTGTACACACCTAAAGATCTTGAAGTTTTGTTAAGGAAGATTTTACTGACGGGCCATTACTGATGAATGAGATTCTTTTTGTTTTTCAGACCTACAGCCAGTGACATACCAGGAACCGCAATACTGGTGCTCCATAGTGTATTATGAGCTGAACAACCGTGTAGGAGAAGCTTTCCATGCTTCTCAGACCAGCATTGTCGTGGACGGATTTACAGATCCCTCCAATAATGCAGACAGATTCTGTCTAGGTCTCCTCTCCAATGTCAACCGCAACTCCACCATAGAGAATACTCGCAGGCATATAAGTAAAGGTAGGTAACCCCACCATACAGGAAACTCGAAACCATTAAACCAACAACTCCGCCATAGAGAATACTCGCAGGCATAAAAGTAAAGGTAGGTAACCCCACCATACAGGAAACTCGAAACCATTAAACCAACAACTCTACCATAGAGAATGCTCGCATGCATGTAAGTAAAGGTAGGTAACCCCACCATACAGGAAACTCGAAACCATTAAACCAACAACTCTACCATAGAGAATACTCGCAGGCATGTAAGTAAAGGTAGGTAACTCCACCGTACAGGATACTCAAAACCATTAAACCAACAACTCCACCATAGAGAATACTCTCAGGCATATAAGTAAAGGTAGGTAACACCACCATACAGGATACTCAAAACCCTTAACCAACACCTCCACCATAGAGAATACTCGCATGCATATAAGTAAAGGTAGGTAACTCCACCATACAGGATACTCAAAACCCTTAACCAACAACTCCACCATAGAGAATACTCGCAGGCATATAAGTAAAGGTAGGTAACTCCACCATACAGGATACTCAAAACCATTAAACCAACAACTTCGACATGGGGAATACTCACAGTAATGTAAGTTATGGTGCAGTTATATAAGTAAAGGCAGGTAACTCCATCATACAGAATACTCACAATCTTAAACCACCCTCTCCACCATAGAGAATACTCACAGGAATGTAAGTTTAGGTAGGTAATGACAACAAATCTGTCATAGAGAAAACTCAAGACCATTAAGCTAACAACTCTACCATTGAGATACTAACAACCATAAAACCAACAACTCTAGAATAATCCTTGCTGTATGAATGAGTTCAGGTCGGTAAACCAAACTCTTTAAAGCTAAATAACCAACAACTCTAGAATAATCCCTGCTGTATGAATGAGGTAAGGTCGGTAAACCAAACTCTTTAAAGCTAAATAACCAACAACTCTAGAATAATCCTTGCTGCATGAATGAGTTCAGGTCGGTAAACCAAACTCTTTAAAGCTAAATAACCAACAACTCCTTCATAGAAAATGTCTAAGAGACCATCTGCCTTTAACCCTTTCACCCCCATGTAATTTTAGTAGACTCTACCATGCATTGATATGGATGAGTCAATTATGGTTTATGGTAGCGAAAGGGTTAAGTATTCATTGAATGATTCTCAAACTGCTTATTTCATGATAGTAGGAAGAGGACAATAAAAACCATTTGACCAGTTTTCCTTTTTCTCCTGTGTGAGTTTTACAATATGTGGGTTATATTTCACTGTTCAAAGATAAGTCCAGGGTAAGAAATAAATTTTATGAATCTGTGGTCAGTCACTAGCTGTTTCTAATTTTACTAGTTCATGTGAAAACTTCAATAACCCAGTATTATATTATTCAGCATGTAAAGTAATATCAATTTTTGACTAGTCAAATATGCTGGCAGTTTTTAGAACCACTAATTATATAATCCAGCTGGAGATTTCACCAGTCTCAGACTATTGGTCCACCCTTATTATCAAGTCCTGACGTCTCATAAAAACTATATATTTTATAAAATTATGTCTTGTTTTCATTTTGCAGGAGTCCATCTGTACTATGTGGGGGGTGAGGTATTTGCAGAATGCTTGAGTGACAGTAGTATATTTGTTCAGAGCCGGAACTGTAATTACCATCATGGCTTTCACCCAACAACAGTGTGCAAGATACCGCCAGGTTGCAGCTTAAAAATATTCAACAACCAGGAGTTTGCATCTCTGTTGAGTCAGTCGGTCAACCATGGTTTTGAGGCAGTGTATGAACTCACGAAAATGTGTACTATTCGCATGAGCTTTGTCAAGGGTTGGGGCGCTGAGTACCATCGCCAGGATGTCACAAGCACCCCGTGTTGGATCGAAATACATCTCAATGGACCCCTACAGTGGCTGGACAAGGTGTTGACCCAGATGGGCTCACCGCATAATCCCATTTCTTCAGTGTCCTAAGTGCATCATCAGCACATATAAAACCCAGGTCACACAGAAATGAGAAAAACCTCCAAACAAAATCAACAAAAAGGACTAATCTCAAGACTTCCTCTGGAATGTGATCTGCATTTTTGTTGCATATGTGTATTTCATTGTAGATATTAACCTGCGTAAATGATTGTGAATGGTTTGTTCCCACTTTCTTCAAAATTATATAGAAATACGCTAAGTTACTATAAAAGAAGATAAAGTTTTACATCAAGAAAGGTTGCATACCATTGTCAGTAGAGGTTGTAGCGACACCTGTGGTCAAACCTACACATATTGATATAAGTGTGTAGGATTTCTCAACAAGGTATGTTAACCCTTTCATCCCTTGGTAACTTAAGTAGACTCTACCATAGCTTTATCTGGATGAGTCCATTGTGGTCCACAGTGGTGAAAGGGTTTTAATCAACATTCAAAATTATTGATATCTTCAATTGTGCTTAAAATTAAATCAAATTATATTTTCCCTTTTATCACGTATTTCAACAGAGAAAAAGGTTTTTAAAGAGCAGCTTTTTTGTTGTTATAGAGGATCATTTTGTCAAATATATTAAATCAGGCATTAGTAATCATGTAAATTCCCTGAGGATTTCTTTTTCAGGGTTAATTACTTTACGCTTTTCAGGCATGCTCATTAAATTGGTGGACCTTCTTCAATTTTCTTTTGTTGTTGACAAGAGCTTCTGTAGTCACTAAACTGAAATAGAATTGTTTAATACAAGAATCAAAAAATTTCAGATTATTTAATATTTACCACTTTTGCTAGGAAATTAAATATTAGAATTACAACTCATTAGTGCATATGCTTCATTTAATGAAGTATTTAGATGTAGAAGTACCAGTAATAGTTCACAATTTACTTGAAAGGAAACAGTTTTGACATCATAACCATGTTTTTGTTTCTGAATAAAGGATACCATGAACATTGAGTATGTTTCAACAAAGCAATAACCATTCAATATTAACAATACTTACATGTATATTGGTCATTTAATAAGTTTTTGGTTTTAAATATCAATAAAATTTCTGTAAGTGATGATTTAGTAAAGTTAGAAGCAATAATATTTCCTTCCAACATATAACACATTTGACAAACCAGTCGCCTCTTATGAATAACTGGTGGTTTCTGTAGATTGCTTTTTTTTTTAAATTTTGTTGAAAAATAACTTTACCCCTGGAATGTTGTTTGAGAATTTGAGAAAAACAATAATGTGATAAAAGTGTAATTGTGCATGCTGGGACGATGCAGACGTTGTGTCATGTGATGAAATTGCTTAAATCCCCTTTGTGCATATCCATGTCTACAAGATATTTTTATTCGTTTATATTTTATACTCTTTATTGTTGTACCTGTGAAGGAGTATCACACAGAAAAAAAATATACTAAAAGTGCTGTAGTCTGTTCAAACTAAGATGCAGATTTTTTCTTAAAAATGGAAATTACCTGATGAAGTATGTTTGACATACAGATTTTCTGTCTAGATGACAAAAAAATCCTGTCTATAAGACTGTGGAGACTGAAAAACAAGAAGGCTAATTGAAAGAGTTCTGTAATGAATGGTTCTAAACCTATTTGTCGCCAACCTTGTTGGACTGGCCTTGCTTGCATGGAAATTTCAGCAATACAATATGTTGGAGGAATTTGTAGAGATGAAAAATTCCCAAATACTAGCTATGTTTTGTCAAGTTTATAGAGTACAGGGCTTCTTGTGTCAAGCTTATAAATAATGATGCAATAAGTTTCATGTAATTGTTTTCATTAACTTTTATGATTTTGTAAAACTACAGACCTATTTAGAAGCCACTTCTCGGATGGCTAATTAAGTATTTTGATGATTTCAAAGGTTGTAAAATTTGAAATGATTTACGGATGAAATTTGAAACCAGTTTTCATATTTACTCAAAGTAAGTATGATAAAGAGATTTTAAAACTTGATTTTTGATAAGAACTAATTTAAATGCTTAAAATTTTGACCCATTGTTTTGTTCAGAAGGAATTTAAGTGTAAATTAAAGACAAAATGTCTGACATTTCATTGTGTTGGAACCTGCTGTGAAAACCAGATAAATTTGTTGTCTGTTGTCTGTTGTTCTTATTCATAAATATTTGTACTGCATACTCTCTCATTACCTTTCCAATTTATATAAAGGCAGATTTGTTGCCAGTTATGGCGAATCACAATATTGTTATATTTTGGGCTTCCAGTAATATTCTTTGTGTCTGTGTGTAATGAAGGCCTCTAATACGTTTCCGGGCTTTGTGTTGTTACAAAGGTCTACTTATGCTATTTATGTATAATTAAATTTTCACATGCACCATACTTAAGCATTATTTGTGGAGAGATTGTCATGTATGTTGTGGAATATGGGTGTGAAATTCACCAGCCTGACACCCGGGTATAGTTAACTTTATCACACGGCTGGTGAACAAATTCATTATTTACAGGTAGTGAAGGTTATTTTGATAAATGAGTTGAATATTTCAAAAGTCTGTTTATTGGCTAGTTCATTGATTATAAAACTGTACAACAATACAATGCCTTGGGTTAAAGTTTAGACAATATCCGTACAGTCACTGTATTATCAGAATTAGTCACCTGTTTTACTAGTGTTTAGGGATCCAAACTACCTTTGGTCTCAATTAACATCTGAACTTAGATTTTCCCTGTATTGGGAGCATAATTTTTGAAGTTTATGAAAAACATTCTCATCTGTGAAGTCAGAACCTGATATATCAAAGTGCATTCTTGATGAGAATCTCAAATTACAATGTTGGAAGAAGAAAACAGGGTTAGAGTATTCTTATCAGTTGGTGGAAAATGTAAAATTTGTTGTAAGCAGTATCATTGAGTATAACAATGCTTATTGGAACATATTAACTGTTGGCTTTTTCTTGCATTCCTAATTTTGATAACTTTCGAAATGATCAAAGTATTATATCCTGAAATGTAACTTTTAAAGCCAGCTTCTTGAGTGCTATTTCAAGGACTAAGGGCAGTATGATATCAATGTTTGTGTTGGTGTTCTTGCTAGTGTATAGAAATCAAAGCTTGTGGTGTGTCGTGTTAAAAACCTATATTTCCTTGGCTGGATCAAGTGTCAATATTGTAGCATAATCGCTGTGAACTAAATATAGTACATGATGTTGTCATTTAAGAAACAAACGATTGTTGACTTGTGTCAATTATTGGTATTTGTTCTAGTTTTAACCAATTAGATATCGATTAGGATTATTTAAAGGGAGAAATTCAGAGATCAAACTGATAACTTAATCTCAAATTTACACTAGAATTTCAATGCTTACAATACAAAACGTTCTAGATTATCTCCCTTTAACTAGAATATATGATCGTCCGATAGTTGACTTTTCTGCTTTAATATCCTCTTATTACTGAAATATTGAATTTATAA
Organism: Mizuhopecten yessoensis; assembly: GCF_002113885.1. NCBI lineage: Eukaryota > Metazoa > Mollusca > Bivalvia > Pectinida > Pectinidae > Mizuhopecten > Mizuhopecten yessoensis. Next base: position 731,040 of record NW_018407364.1, read on the forward strand.
ACAGAAAGTTTTGTTAGCTCTGTATTTCAATCTATTTGATGTCTGTTGTGTACAGAAGTGTTGACATTATGACATAGCTGAGACAATCACGTGCTGTAACTACAAACTGCTGTTGTCATTAACTGTAGCTGTATAAGTGACCATGTCCTCAGTTTGTCTTTGCTTGGTATATCATCAGACTTTTGTCTTTACTTCCAATCCTACACACACATTTTGTTATTTTATTGATATGTTGAAAAGGAATATTTACTTGCAAGCTTTTTGTTTGGTAAATTAAATCATTATGACCTCAAGAAACTGTAATGACACTTATTCAAGATGTTACACATAGCAGAACACGTAGAGTTTAATCTGTGTTGGGTATGACCAGGATGTGGGTAACAGAATGAAAATTGACACGTCAGGTTCTGTACAAGTAGATCTAGACTATCAGTTATCATATGTTTTTAATTAAAACCTATCTCATTAATGCAGAATTCAACATGTGTTAATCAAGCCTTTTTCAAAACGATTGTGCTTCTTTAAGTCTCAATAATTCATTAGCTGGAATATACAAGGAGATCAACAGTAAAATGTTGATGTGACTTGGTAAAAGAAAATACAAATTTGTTTATCAGGTTTTCCTCATTACTGGAGCATGTGTGTAAGTTAACATTTCCTGGATAGAGCGGACCTTTATCTAGTAGAACAACTGCATAAATATGTAATTGTGTTCATTATTAATAGTAAGTAGATAGGACAACCATTGTTTGCATGCTTTTCCCCTCATTTTTGTTACAATGTTTTGCGTGGGGGGGGGGGGGGAAGAATCCTGTCTGCCCATATATTTTATTTTTCCTTATTTTGTCCTACAGACAAAAGTATTGAAAAGTATCATTTTAGATCAAAGTATCTTAATTAATGTTGACAAGAATTGTTTTTAATAGATATTTCTTTGTTATGAATATATTGTCTCTATTTTTGTTATGAATCTGAAATGCTTTAATATGGACCATGTTCAATACAAACAAAATGTATATTTATAATATACTCGAGTAAACACAAGGAAATCCGAAAGACATTAAAGATTAGCTTATGATAATTCATTTATCAGGGATAATTAAACATTTGCTGAGCAAATTTAAGAATAGAAACAGCTGCCATTTTGAACTTGCATTTTTGAGAGCATATTACAAAAGAATGATGTAAAATAACCGGACAGTGAGGTTGAGAGCATTAACTGTAAAAGTTGTGAGTATGTACAATCATGACAATAGATTAATAGCATTTGGGACAACATTGGTTGATAGGTATTCTGATACTTAATAAGTCTGTCAAAGAATAAGAATCTCCCAAAAGTTGCAGTGCCATATAGACGAATATTGTCTTAAAAAAAAATCTTTTTTTTTTTTCTTCAGATTTACATTGAAATTGAGTGTTGATCAACAAAATTAGCCATTTTCTATTGGATAAGAATTATATAAAGATTCTACAGATATGGTAACTTCCCACAACTATACAGTAAATCTAAGTCATTGATTGGCCGAGGATTTTTTTTAACAATATTTATCATTCTAAACAGGTAAATAACTTTCTGGACACCATCGATGACCTTCTGTGTACCAACCGATATATTTTGAACATGGTCCTTTGTTGTTATAAGCTATAGAAATGAGTATTCATTTCAAGTGATCTGACTGAGTGCTAAGACCATGAACTGTGAACAAGTTCACTCAACAGTGCTGGGCATTGTTTATTCTAGGAACTTCAGTTTTGAACATAACTTGATTTAGTTCGAATGAGGTCGGTGTCTTTGAACAATTAAAAAGTCTGTTTCAATCCTGTTTTCCCCAGAACTGTTACATAATGTTGTTCAAAGGACAAAAGAACTTCTGAGTTATTGTGTATTTTGTACAGGTTGGCTAAGACAACATTTAGCTTAGACTTTTTTCTACACTATTGTATGATATTATTTCCATGTAATAATAAACTTACAACACACTCATTTGTTTGTTTTAATTGTATCTTTTTTTCAACTGTTCACCAACAAGTTGAACCGAAACTGAATAAATTACACAAAGACGAATTTCATACTATAACAAATTTTACTGACACACTATATAACATGAAATCCTACAAGGATCCTGGTGCCCACCATGAAAGGATCTTTAATAGATCTACAAACAAGAGGTCCAGAGGGCCTGTATCGCTCACCTGAATATGTTTAAAATAATTGGTATGAAGTAAAGGTATAGCACTCCATGGTAGGTGCTGTAAGTACATATAAAATTTCAGAAAGATTCATCCAGTACTTGAGATATAGCGAGAACAAACTTCAAACAGAGCCCCACCCCTATGCCCCTAGGCGGGTCATACCCACCAATTATAAAAAAAAATTGAGACCCCTTGGCCCCAAGGATGCTCCAGACTAAATTAGGATAAAATCCCTTAATCCCTATGGTAGAAGGATTTTAAAGGTTTTACCTCTATTTCCCCTATTGGGCCCCACCTCTCTGCCTCCAGGGGGGTTAGACAGACCATTTATACAAAATTGGTTCCCCTTCACCCAAGGATGCTTCTTACCAAATTTGGACAAAATCCTGTCATTCGTACAGAAGAAGGTATTTGAAGAATTTGCTATATTTCCCCTATTGAGCCCCCAGGAGGGCCAGACCCACTGTTTATACAAAATTGGTTCCCCTTGACCCAAGGATGCTCCACACCAAATATGGACCAAATCCTTTCATTCCTACAGAAGAAGAAAGATTTTAAAGAATAATTTGCTATGTTTCCCCTATTGGGCCCCACCCGTCAGGCCCCTAGCGGGCCACACCCACGGTTTATACAAAATTGGTGCCCCTTCCCCTAAGGATGGTTCTGACCAAATATGAAACAAATTCTTTCATTCCTACAGAAGAAGGATTTTAAAGAATTTGTTATATTCCCCCTATTGGGGCCAGCCACTCAGCCCCCTGGGGGACCAGACCCACCATTTATACAAAATTGAGTCCCCTTGGCCTAAGAATGCTCCAGACCAAATTTAGTCAAAATCTGCTTGGCCGTTCAGGACAAGTAGCGTTTTAAAGGAAAAGTTGACGGAAGACAGACGCTGCGGTATGGCATAAGCTCACCATGTTGAGCTAAAAATGATCTTTTGCCTTTTTTTGCTGTTCAGTTTCCTCACGGATACCATTACCCATTCCCATGCTGGAAATCCTAAAAGGGAATCTTGCACATTAACTTAAACCTCGCAATTCCATGTTATGCTACTACGGCAAATGTAACTGTAACAGGAGAAAGAGAAATGCAACAGCCAGACTGAGGTTCGAAATGGTAGACGGATGCTTTCCAAATGTTGACTGTCTCTCAGCAACACCAGTTACTAAATGGGTCCCTTTCTTGCAATACTTTTAAATATATTCTTACCAAAAAATAAAATTGCAACAACACATTTTACATTTGACACATTAATTTATTCAAATATATCTTACTTCAACTTATCATTCTCTTATGATACCTATTCTTGAATGTGTTGAGTAATAAGACTGCATGTCTTTACCTTGTCGTCATTGAACATAGAACTACTAGGCTGTCGGAGCAATGATAATAAATAACAAAACATTATCGAGACCACAAGTGACTACGGAAAATCCAAGCTTTCTTGCATTTGCTTAGTGTAGACTGAATAACAAAATGACCAGTTGAGAATGTAGACATGAATCTGTTTAGCTTATGTAAATTTGAATCTCGGTATAAACCTAGGACCTGCATTTGGTCAAAGCCTGATAACCTTTCGAGTCGTTTCAAAATGTGATTTATGAGATATATCTTGAAATTTACAACAACAAAAATTATATCGTTATCTTTATATAATCCCCTTTCATTTAGTGTCAGTTGTGAATTTTAATATTCTTATAAAATATGAAAATTTTACCTTATACAAAATGCATATGAATCACTATCTAGAATCGCTTTCCATTTAGTGTCAGTTTCAGTTTGGAATTTTAATATTCTTATAAATATGAAATTTACCTTCGGTTTTGTTTAGATAAGCAGGTCTATGAACAGATGTAACTTAATTTTCTAGCATTAGTGTGTATAGCCAGATGTACAATCGATAGCAAGCATGCAGCTAGGCATATTCAAACAGTAGCAGTGAACCTTTCAAAGTCACAATACTGTTTACATAAACCCCCACTTCAAATTCAATGGGATCCTTCCTTGATCATTTGGAATGATTATGTATGGTAGAATTCAAATATATGATTACACTCTGAAAAATGACTCGGGGGTGGGGGGTGGGGGTGGATCTCAAAAATAGCAAACTCAATTTTCCACTGGGAGACTTTCCCCCTATTGGCCTCCTACCAGGACCAGCTCACACTGGGGATCTACAGATAGAAATGTTCTTACTTGTCCTATGGAGATTGAGATTTGCTTCACCTTTATGCTATGCATCTCTCTAGTTTTCTTCACATGTATACAACATCAAATAATTTATACATGATCTAAAATGTAAACAAAACACCTCACAAAACATTTACACTCAGAATCATACCAAAATCAGAACAGTGTCAATCAATCGTAACATCCATTACACTCTCTAACCCACTATCGACCAGATCATTTACACCATTCTCATTAAAATGATTTTATTCAATTTTTCATTCACAAATCTCTTATCCAATTAAATATCGTCTTCCAAATAACTGGCATTTCTTTTCAAAAGCTGGCGACTCGATAGGCTTGTTTGTTTCGTAGAATGGATTCATGGAATGCTACAAAACAGAGAAACAACCATTAAATATTACAACATTTTTTTTTTAAATTTACCCATACAACCGACAACCCCTTCCCCACACACACACACCCAAACATGCCGTAGGCATATGCAATTTTATTTATTATAAATCATGCTTGGCCCCATGACAATCAGATTTTTTTTTCTTTCAATATTCGAGGCAATATGTCAATGTGCATGTACTGAATCATAATTTTAATTTTTTTTTTTCATCTTCATTTTACCTTATTGTTACAAGTATAGTCAACACTGTAATCAACCTCAAAAGCATTCTACCTCTTAATTAATATCAGGCCCCACTTTTGCTGGTACGAGTATTTCATCCCTTTATCATCATTTACCGACTTGTAAACATAAACAAACGGCCTTTATTGCTCACCTGGATATTTTACCAATCCTGGGAGAAATGTTCTCCATAAAAGTACTTTTGCAAATATTTCCATATATTGAGTCTCAATGGCTTAAGAATGTTCCAGATTAAATTGAACTTTATGCTACTCTATCCCAGGATGCTACTGGTCAAATATTTACATATTTGAACCCTGTGACCATGAAAGTAGGCTGAGGTCATTTATTTGAGGCAACTTTATTGCACTCTGTCCCTACTTGCCAAATATCATGGCCCTAGGTCCTCCATGTCTTAAGAAGTGGTTCAAAGAAAATGTTGAAGGACGACTGATAACACACCACACTACAAACTCAACTGACACTTTGAGCCAGGTTAACTAAAAAGGTGTCCATTACGGCTGTTGTACACATAATTTACCAAAACAGCTAAACATTCGGGGCATTTTTAGGCAGAATACAATGGTAAGAAATTGTTTCCACAAGATTCCTATAATTTTGTGACTGTTCATGAGCTTTACTTGTTGAAATTAGTGTTGCAAGCAAGGCTAATAGGGTGGGTTTTTTTTTTATTGAAATCTGCAAAACTATTGAAGTAACAATTTTAGTCAAGTAGTCCATGGCATACTATGACAACATGATGTTCATACCAATAAAAGAAAACTCTTACAACTTACTTTGATGTAAATCTCATACATTTCCGTAAAGAAATTTCGAATTCCATCTTCATTTTTCGTATCATGCAACATCATAAACCTCATCCCTGGTTTTACAGTCAAGGAACCAAAGCTATCACCATATAAGGTTTAACAGTCGACAGATATTGTTGGTGACCATCAGCAGGATCTTCATTATTTTTCTCCTAATTCTATGACCACGAAGCCTCATTAGTCAGTAACATTTCTTTAGAACAAATGAATAAATCAAAATTGTTCATGATTGAATTTATGTCAAGTTATTTGATTCGGTTTTCAAGTGGAAAGTAACAGTGATAAAATCACCGCAAAAACTTGAGTATCTTTCCAATGTTTCATATTTATATACAGTATACTCATTATCAGTTTAAAACATAATTTTTTTGGAAAGATTGCATGTACAAATGTATATATACAAATTCTAGTGTTTCTTATACATGCATGTACTGGCACCAAACTTTGTGATGTCACAATATTGTGCTGTTACACCGATAGTTATGTCACATAGACGTGTGATCTGATGCTACAAGTATTGTGCCGACAGGAGTTAATATATAGTTCCAATCTGTATGTAATTACCCAGCACATTTAGAAGTTAATAGAGCTCTTTTACTTTGAACAGATAATGCAAAAAAAATGTATGTGTTTCTTGTTTCTGCTTTAAAAAAATTAGGGTCTGTAATTATTTAATTTTTAAATATTTTTACTATGCTTATATAGAGTGCTTATCATTAAATGCCAATAAAACTTTAAGAGTAGGCACAAAAATCTAGGGTCAGTAGGGAAACCGGAAACACACATTGTTTTTGCCTAAGGCAATGTTGATATCTGTTGAGCATCAAATAACAACTTCATTTATCAACAAAAGGATACGACTTGCTGTGACGAAAGCCGAGACAAACCACTCATTGAATTTGTCTACAATTTTGAGGTACATATTGTTAGTGGTCCACATCTGTTCATCCACAAGGTCCAGGGCTTCATGGGCTACAAACTGGTTCAAATGACGATGGTCATCCTTCTACAAAAAACAATTGTCAGCAAAGTTATAACCATACTTAGCAAGAACACCCAATAATTATATCGACTTTTTTTTAATGATAATTAAGACAATTAAAATGGCAATAATTTATTTTAATAGAAAATCTCTGAGCTTTTAAGCAATAGATGAATTTAAAATCTCAATAACTCAATATTCATCAATTACTTAAATTATTCCATTAAAAAAGAGAAGTCTTTTAGTTTCATTTTTGTAGGGTGACACAAGTAGTTTATAAGAATAGATACATTTATTTCACCAGTTAATCTGTTGGCCAGTTTATCAAACAACAAACCTTGGGTTCATTGGCTCTGCTTTGAGGAACGAAATCCATTTCAAACACAGGGTTGTCATGGTGACCAACAACCACAAAGTAATAGTTTCCTGCCATTTCTGTACGTTTTCACTCGGGTTTTTGGAATAAATCTAAAATGTAGGAATCATTATTAGTCAACAGCAATCATTATATACTGGTATATTCAAACATAATAGAGAAATAAAGGAATCTCAACACCAGAGGGACGTTTTGTGTGATTTACTGTCTACATGTCTCGACCTGCTATGCGGCCATCGTCAGGACAAAGGTATATTGTGGCTAAAGACTAAGGTACAGAAATGTGGTACAAACAGATTTATATAATGGTAAGTTACATTCATTATGACGACATAATAGCTATGACTTAAGTAGTGTTAAACAGTTCCTGGTAACGTTGCTTCTGGAATATTCCGTACACAGCTGAATGGTTCGACTCCCTCGTTAAACTCTTTTTGGGGTTGTGGTCTGTGGTCAATTGCCTCCAAGTATCGGTGAGTTCTGTTGTTCAAAATGTCTGTTCGGCCATACTTTGGCGCAGTATATGGGATAGAGTGGATCCGGAAGGATGCAAGGGATAGGACAAATTAAGGTATATTGCAGTTTAAGCTTAGCTATGGTACAGAAAAGGGTACAAAAACATTTAACATATTGGTAAGTTACATTATGATGATATAATATAGTTACGACTTAAGTAGTGTAAAACATATTTTCATTTTGCTTCTGGAATATTCCTTATATGGCTGAATTGTTTGACTCCCTCCTTAAACTACTTTCTGGGGATCTGAAGGATCGAAGAATAATAAATAATAGGTGATCCTACTGATCCAACACTCCTCATATGTAGAACTATGCCGTAGCGTCCTAGGGTGGATCCGTGAGTGGATTCTATAGAGTTCCTTACAGTAATATGGTATATTAAAAGTATCAAGAGACCCATAGGCATTAACATCAACCGAGTTAAAATGTGACAAGTAATATAATCAAATATAACCAAAATTATCTTTCTTACTGTGGATTAGCTTTTACAAAATGATGTTAGAGAGTGACCAACGTTTCTATAGGGCTAGTAAATATCAGTAAAATGATAAAATAATACTGCAATAAAGTAAAATTTACATTTAAAGGGGTTATAGTTACACAGCAATCCTATGATAAGGATTCAAATTAAGTTTGAATTATTTCCCACTGAAATTAACAAAATATACCCAATAATATGAATTCCCTATAAAAAAAAACCACCATAGTAACATTACCTCCTGCCATGGGAAGAATGTGGGGAATATGCAACCCGGGGTTTTGAAATTCACACTTTTGATGAAGAACATTTGGATCTTTCCATCCAAAAGCAGGATTTGATTCTTGCAATTTGAGTCTAAAGAAGACTATTGAGAAAGCCAATTTGACCTCTTTTGGCTCTGCCACTTACACTTGAGTGTAAATTCTGATCCCCATCTCCCCAGAATGATTATTACCACAAAGTTTCATCTAAATATGACAAAGACTGGAAAAAAAGTCAAAAATATTATTGTTTCAGGTTTTGCACTAAGTGACCGACCGCCTATGAGCCCCCTGAAAGTCAGCCCCTCTATTCTTTAGTATAAATTTCAGACCCATCTGGAGTATAATTCTGATCCCCCACAGGCTGATGATTTATACCATCAAAAATCAAGTCTCATTAAAATCTGGCAAATAATTTCTGAAGAATATGTAACCCCCTATGAACCCCCGTGGGAGTCAGTCCCTTCTCCAGTATAAATACTAATCCCGGCCCATCATCAAAGCAAGGATCTTTCTATAAAAAATGAGGTCCATTGGACCTGTATCGCTCACCTGGTTTTATATTTAATTCATTTCAACTGATTGCATTAGTACATCTTTAAATGAAATTTCCTCAAATCCAGACAAGATCTATGTCCTTACCCAACTGGGACCGCAATATCTGACTTTCACCTAATCAGGGGCCTCCATTGAGTTGCCATGTTAACAAATTTTGAAATAAGTAATATGTCATATTACAGGGTGTAATTAGACAATACTTTAATTTTCATTCAACTATAAGCTTTTATAAACCTAGAAACCAATTTTTAACAATTTATAAAAACTACACCATAGAATATGATAATCTTGCTGTACCATTTCTTAGGACCGCAGGGGTCAAATCAACCTCATTCAATTAAGAAATGTTTGCAGGCAATTAGGGGATATTAGCGTCTTAAAGCAAAATATTAGATAATTTTCCTCTTTGGGGCCCGGTCTTCCTAGCCCCAGGGGTCGAACCAGTCTCATTTATTTAGGAAATGATTGCCCTCCCCCAATGAAGTTTCAGAGCAAATTTGGTTGAAATCTTCTCTGGCGTTTAGGAGGAGATGCATTTTAAAGCAAATTTAGCTAAGTTCCTCTTCAGGGCCCCGCTCCCTGGCCTGAGGGGTTGAACCAACCTCAATTATTTAGAAATGATTGCCCTCCCCTAGTGATGCTTCAGACTAAATTTGGTTGAAATCCTCGTTGGCGTTTAGGAGGGGATAGGTTTTAAAGAAAAAGTTGATGACAGACGCTGCGCCACGGCATAAGCTCACTTGCACTTCGGGCAGGCGAGTTAAAAATATATATCAAAAAAAAGGAAGTTTTAGAGAAGTTTTTTGATGGTTTTGCACTCTGTGGGCCCTTATGACCTTGCTCCTCAGACCCTTATGGGGGAAGGGGGCATCTTCAGTATAAATTATGATCCCCACCTTAGACTGATTATTTAACACCATTGGTGGTGGTGGTGGGATTGGGTTGGGGTGGTCAGCCTCATCTTTAATTGATTATTTACACAAATGCACAACGACTGACGAAATGCAATCAAATACCAGAGTGACAGGTGACCTTAAAATCTGCTGTATCACCTATGCAATGCACCTGTTTAGTTGTTATAATTGTCAGAAATAAGAGCAATAATACATTAGTACACTGTTGTAAATTACTATAATCAATCATATAATATTGTTGGCAGCTTAAGCAACATTTGAACAGGTATGATAAGGTATCTGTCTCAAGAAAATAGGGGAGGGGGGCAGGGGGGGCGGGACTCCTTATATTATACATAGTTTAGATCTGTCCCCCATTTTTCTCGAGGACGATACTTGCGCCTTATCATTACTTTTGTATCAAGTTAGCTTTTCCAGCAATGCAGTAATAACACTGGGACTTGCTCACTAGATCAGCAATGTTCAGCGACAGCATGGTCAGTGGCTGGGCGAGTGCCCACCCGTGCATTAAATTTGGTGGCAGCATTCAAATAGTGACTTTTGTGATACCTTGCAAGTTATAAGCAGGTCCAGTACACTCTGCCGATTGAGCTATATAGCTATAAAGACATATATAGCTATATAAACCTATAAATTATAGCTGTATTGAGCTATATTTTCTCAGATTTCAAATTTCATTAAATTAAAGCAAAGTCGCATTAAACATTAAGGTTTATGGTAATGTTGACTACAAAGAGCATACAGTTAGATGTTTATTTTCATTTTTCATAAATGTAAAATTTCCGATTTTTTTACACCATTATTTTTTTAAAAGAATACTTGTATTTAATGTCTTTTGTTATCAACCTAATGATACAATCTTCTTTTAAAAGCGACTTTGTTTCGTTTTCTTTAAAAAAAGAAAATCACTTGGAAATAGGTCAAAAGACCTATTTCAGATAGGTCAATAGAGCTATTATAGGTATTTACAGCTATATAGCTCAATCGGCAGAGTGTACTGGACCTGATAAGGCCAGTTCCAGATGGGTTGGGAAGATGCATTGGAGTGACACAGACAGACAGTGGAGAGTGCACTCAGCAGATGCCTTTTAACAGAAATGCCAGTGCCTGGATTCTCTTATCAGTAATTTGATGTGTAAAGATATGGGGTCACCTATGCCTGCCATAACTTCTCTTAGTCCCACATTGAGCATCATGAGTTTGCCTGTGGATTTTTCTGTTTTGTTTTGCTAGAAGATCAAGCTTCCAATATATAGTGTCTTTTATATAGTACCATATCACATGAATAATACAGCATAGACATTGTAATTATATATACACCACACACAGACATTTCAAAACCAAACCCGAATGTAAAACCCCCTCGAGCTCCCTGCTACAACAATGAATGGGTAAGATTCTTGCTCAAGGATGCAACGTACACAACGCTAAAACAACCAGTCTCGAACCACCGACCCGACAGTCCCCTACCAGTCGGTAGCCCAAGTCACCATCCTCTCTGATAAAGAGTCCAAACCATACAAAAAAGCATTCATCATTTTGCCAGTCAGTCTCACCAGGATAAGTCATAAGAGGGTGTGGTGTAAAATATAAACACCAACTGGGTCAACAAAATGAAATAGCATTTATGTATTACACAATGAAATCGTTATAAAACCTACATTATTATCCTTTTTTGAAGCATACAGGTCACATAACACTGCTCCTTTTCCTATAAAAATGTTGAAACAGGTAAGGAATTATCAGCAATAATTATGTCCCTCTTGACAGGTGTCGGCTGCTGCTTCTGGGCCGCTCTCATTTAAAACCTTCCAACCGATATGAACAGTTTTGTCATAATCATTATTTAAAATCATTATGAACCTAGTCCTTTAAGTTTCTGGCTGTTTCTGGCAACCTGAACATACATACATTGCTATATATAGTTAAGTATATTTATCTATGTTATATTCATTCACAAAAAAAAATATTACCAGTAGGTCCCTCTGCATAAATGAATAGCCCCAAACCGTTGAATGACAGGCTAGTTCGTGTAGGATGTCGTTAATATTTTTTCCATATATTACCTATTCAATTCAACAAATAATTAAAGCTTATGTTATGCATAGTTTTGTTTTCAACATAACATATTATCATCATTTTAATGTGTTAAATTAACGGTAAATCGGGTAAAAATCGGCGAAAATCTGTGATGCTGAATTCGTTGTGGATCATCGAACGCACCTTGAATGCTGTCTGCCAATGATTGACGGTCTAACATCTAACGTGCGCGGCGGATTGTGGGCAACGAACGCAATGAAAATAAATCCCTACGTTTTGTCTTGGATCTAACAAGTGTTTCTGTAATTTATTTTATTCTTCGTATAATCTAACAAATAATTATATGATGCTATACTGAAACTCTTTATAATTTACTTAACTGATGTTTTACGAAAAGTAACTCAAAATCGACAGACGGGATATTAATACGCGGCGTCAATATGGCCGCTGTGGAATGTTTTTAGAGAACGCTGACACTTTGCAGACGAGCCAAAAATCGGAAGTTTTCAGCTATTTAGAGTTCTGGTAGATTTCTAAATTTTCCAAGCACAGTTTTTAACCTAATAACAATGTTCACATTTGTGTATTGCCAGGTTGCATCATGTAACAAATTAGAAAAGTTTCCCGTTTTTACTGTGACAAGATTATTTGATGTTAAATGTGAAACTAAGGACAGTGAAAACTATGAATCATCGGGTTTTTTATTTGATTTTGTGGCATCCCTAGTTATTTTTGTGCAACAGTTTAATATATAAGTGTTTAATGTTGCAATGACAGCTTCTGCGTTGCTAATGTCGGCATTTCATTGGTGCAACCCCCCACCCCCCATCCTCTATATTCGCCCAGCATTTTTGCCGGTCAAGTCATAAGCAAGTGTACGCCCAGAGCACAGGGGCACGCAACTACTATTAACATTCATCTTGTTTTAAACTTGTGTCCAGAGTGAACAGTTTTAAATAGTTCACATGTCCTTTCCACAAGTCAATGTCTTTTCAGTTAAACAAAGCAGCATAAAAGAATTGTTTTTAAAAAGAACATCACTGACAAGTTCTAGCTGTATTATGTATGTTGTAGTTTACCTACCAATGTAATTACATTAATTTCCTTTTTTGACCTAGCAACTTAAGTGTTGACAGAATTGTTAAATATGTGGCAAAAACAAATATGTACACTTGTTGATTTGGTTGCATCAATTTGACTGGTGTATGTCTCATTAGGACCGTAATCCATCTCTTACAATTATTGAATTTGGCATGCAAGTAACCTTATTGGATGGCGAAGTGTCACATACTGAAGTTGTGTCCCATGCCAAACAATATACAGAGTTATGACCCTTTGTTCACCATAAATCATTGTCTAGTGTATACTACATGTATTCGGTGCCACCAGCAGTTGGCACATTTTCATACATGTGATATCTCCTGGGGCCTGTTCGTTTATGCGGAACAACCGGTTTGACCGTTTATAAATGTAACAATTTCAGGTATAAATTCTGGCAGACCTGCAAATGTGTATGCAGGCCTTGCAAGGCTTTCTCGAGGCTCGCCTGAAAGCAGCATCAGATTACTAGGTCCGACCTTGTTTAATAAACGAACAACAGTGGTCCGATCGGTTTGACCGTTTAAACGAAAACGGCCCTGGTTTCAACCATCAAAACACGATCTCCTGTTTTGACATTGATAATAATGAATTCCCATTACTCCTTTTATCGCCCAAAACTTGAGATAATTTTTAATGCTACAGGGCAAAATTTGTCACCACTGAACCACTGACACGAGTAATTGGCCGTGCTAATGAGATAACATGCTAACCTGACCAGTGCTATAATCTAGGTGTTTCAAACGCTTTGTTATCTCAATGATGATACATAATTCAAACGCACGAGAAACACAGACTAATCAAAGGTGATCACGTCACACATGGATTCAGTGTAGCCTAAGCTAAGAGATGTTTTAGATCACTGTTCAGTAATTATTATTTATAAAAGAAGGTGAAGTTATCATCTGAATTATTTTGACACATGTAGCTGAAATTAACACTTCTCTCTGATACAGATATGGAATCAAGATCGGGAAATCACAAGAATTATATCTTCAATTAATTTTATGCAATATTTTTTTCTTGTTATATCTTTATAAGTGATTCCCTGAAACATGATAATACTTGGCAGATTTTTTAATGGAAACTGGACTCATGATCATCAGAAAGACAACAAGATTATGTTTAATGAACTATGTTTAACAGACTTTTAAATATATATACGTAATTACTTTTATTTATAATTAGAAAAAAGTCTGCTAAGTGTCGGCTATATTTACCTACATTTATCATAAGATCTGACTGATTTCATATTATAATGAATGATGTTTAATTTGTGATGAGTATAGAGTAACTGCCATATCTGTTGGATAATAAACTAAAACTGATATTACCTTTGCTCTCTATTATATCTAATTTATTGCAAAAAGACACCATTGTTTTGATGAGTTTTTGATAGTTTAATAGAAGATTTGAAAACATGCACATTGTTCTTTTCCTGAAAATATGGTAAAAATTCATAAATAATAAAGAAATGATGTTATGCCTTAATGCAGTGAAAAATTATCCCTACTTAAAATTCAATCTCTCTACTTCAAAATACAGATCTCCTTACTTAGTGTTCCAACGGCATCACATGTATGCAAATCAAATGGTTCTTTTTTTCATAACATAAATACAAAGGTGTAGAAATGATAAACTCATATTTTGTTATTTGCTTGCAATTGTAGAATTCGCAAACATGGCAACCGGCGGTGGTCGCCAATTTATGAAATCGGCATCCACTGATCCAAAACCAAGAAAAGCATGGCAGAGGTCAACAAGTGCATCAGATAAAGATGATAACATCAGTATACACAGTATTCCAAATGATCTGCGACCAAACAATTGGGTAAGTGAAGTAGATGTCCTGTAGCTGGATTGACCGATATGGTATACATTGTTTTATATAGAACTTGTGATAAACGTTATGCCTTGTTCAAACTCATAAGCTGAAAAAATGAGTGTGTTTAGAACTGACAACTGAAATACAGGGTCTCGGGGTAAACATATGAAGGGCTAGAAAATAAGGGTAGCCGGCTAGTCTCCAGCTAGACTATTGGTTCTTAATACTACAGGTCAAAACTTGATATTACTTATCCAATAATATTGGGTTAGTGTAATTTGCACATAAAGGGCAAGCATGCTCATTCTATTATAAATCAATTCGATTATAAATCAATCACCACCGGGTCCTCTTAGCATGATCAATTTGAGGAAACAACTGTAAGACTTGAAAAACAAACACTTGACACTGCTATTATAAATGAATTTACTCACATCTGATTGCATATGACAACGCTGAAACAGCGTGTGTATTCAGTGAGCGATGGTCGCCAACTTGGGTTGTGTAAAGTACAAAATGGACTGAAAATCTGGATTTAAAATTTTTATCGGAAGAAGGGCCCAAATAAAAAAGCTGTTACACCTTTCATTTAATTTTTTTTTTTTTTTTAATTATAATATATATATCTAACAGTTATATTGCTGAAAATCTACATAAAGAACATATTTTGTTTGTTATCTTTTGTTCTTTATCTTTTGTTTTAAAATTCACTAAAGTTTGGTAAATAAAAGAACTTACTTAAAGAGATATAAATTAAGGGACACATACATTATGACCTCTCCCCCCTAAATTTGATATGGTATTGTTAAAAAATTCTGGAAGAACCTTTTAGCCCAATTCTATATTTTACGTTAGAGTTTGTGAAAATTTTCAATATATGAATGTATTAACATGACCAGTAAATTTTCCAAGTCTCATATGGTCCATCTTGATTGTGTAAATTTGATTCTGATATACCATAGGTATGTATAGGGTTATGTTTACTGAAATGTAATTAGAAGAAGTAAAACAATAAAAGAAAAATTAACTCCCACCTGTCCTTTGTTTTGAAAGTGATGAAACTTGAAATACGGCTGAAATGAAAGGCCCGCACCAACCTTTTTGTTTTAAAATAAGATGCTAATAATTATAAATAGATGTTTGAGTTAGTATTGCATCATATGATCTCTAGATTAAAAAATTTAAACTAGAAATCTTCCTCAATCCAACCTGAGGTTCCCTACAGGACAGGTGAAATAAGGAAATATATAAATTAACTTTCAAGTCAGAGACATTGGATGAAATTTAGTGTGTAAAATGATGTCATCAGTTCTTTCTGTTCTTTGTTTTTGGAGGTACACCTATTGCTTCAGTGTGCTTATGACATTGAATATGGTATAAATAGTTGTTTGTGAATATGAGTGTAACCTTTTGAAAGTAACTTTCTGACATTTGTAATTTTTCCTTGCAATATTCTATTTGCCATTACCTTGTACTAAAGTTTACACATTTTCTTCAGAATTCAGATATACATGTATGTATTGTATATACTCTCTCTCAGCATATATATTTTATTGTACATCATGGAAATCCAGATTTGAAATGATGATCTGTGATGTATTGTTTCATATTTATTATTATGGTAATAGCCCACAGATTTTTGAAGCAATAACCTGATAGTAGTTATTAAAAACAAAATTCATAAGCCCTGACATCAAACTTACCTCTGGGCATTGGGCTATTGTACACCCCTGGTATAATAAATCTAAAATATATATATATATATACTGAATATGTAAATTGATGTGTATGTAAATTAGTTCATTAAATTTAACCTAGAAGAAAATAAGAATGAAATCTTAACTGGGAGTTTGCATGAGATCGAATTCAAACAGAAGATAGCAACTGTCACTGGACTGTTCAAGTTGATATTTGAGTTGAATGTAGCTTTTGACTTCGACAATTATAATTATACCAATACTGTTACAACATGCATTATTTCTAGATACAAAAGGTTTGTAGATCTATACCGCAGTATTCCTGTAGTTCACTGTATTTCCTGTAAGCACATGTAACTCTTATATATGTGTAATTACTGCCAATCTTTTGTAACACTTGTGTCCTGTTACTCTACGTAATTAGTAATGTATGGTGGCTCTCTAAATATTCACTTGGGGCTGTTCCACTTCCAGCATTAACTACATGGAATGGATGGGAGGCCCTTATTTATGGACCCTCCCTATCATAAACTGATTCTTTATGTATATATGTAACGGTAGGCAGCTGTGGATTAACCCCACTACTCCTATAATATTAAATGCTAACTATGGAACAACCCTTATGACAATTTTTGGATATTTTAGGAATCAAGATTGGGAAAAAGTTCTGTACCATTAAAATATTACTGCATGTAGTGGAATTGGTATGGTATTGGCCTAAAGTATTGTTAGAACTTAGATTGTATATATAATACTGATATCAAATTCTATTTTTTTTTCAAAATTATATATCCACAAACTGACATTTAAAAGGACAACTTGCTTTTTGGAAACAAACTTAAGCACATTTTTTTTTAAGTGGATGTATTTTTTTCCTCTGGAAGAAATACATTACGTGTATGAATTGAAAGTAAGTTCTAACCATATTCTTTTTCTTTCTCATAGCTTTTCATTATTAACATCATTTCCATACATGTGCCTGTATGTAAAATTCAACATCCAGATATCGATGACCGTAGGTGCTTAACATACCAGTCTGTATCTAAAATGAAATCATTGCTCTCTCTGTAGGTAGTATTTACCTGCTAGTCATTCAGTGTGTGTTAACACATAGTGTTACAATAATTTCATACCGCAGCTTGTTTTCATATTAACAATGAAGAAACAACATGATTACATTTACATGTAGCATTTTACAATTGTTTACAAGTCTGGAAAGGAAAGAAGTCTAGAAAGGAAAGGATTTTTTCCAGGTACACTGGCATGCATAAATCATACAGTAAAACCTGCCATAGAGCTACATGTTCTACCTGTCTATGACTGTTTTGAAATGGTCTTAAGTATTCTTACATAGATAACATCATGGTATGGTGTATGTCCACCTGCTCAAAACAATCAATGATTGGTGTTCTTGGTCCCATAGGCAGTCTTCAGTATAGTGTTGTTGTTTTTTGCTAAAATATTGGCAAAATTTATGCTCTAACTACCAAATGTGTCACATCATGACACATTTTTTTTTTAATTTGTTCAATTGCACGGGGGTCATTGGTCACAATTCAATATTCTGAGGTGAGCATCCATATATGTATGTAAGATTTATAATTCACACAGTGGTAATAAATCAATATCAGTTACGTTTAGGCAGGATCTATGTTTTTGTTTATCTTACAATTGCTGTGGATGAAATATTATTATGAGAGGAAGTTACGACATTGCATGTTGTTCATAATCATTATTTGTTTATAAATTGTAAAAGCTGTGTGCATTGACATTTATTTCTGTTAATATTCATCCTTTTTGTGGTTTTCACTTTTAATGCAGATTGACATTTTCTAATTAAAACTAACTGGTGTGATGATTTGGTGTGAATTTTTCCTTACTTTTTCCTGGTTCTGTCTAACCTGTAGGATTTTTCTGGCTGGAAACCTAATCCTGGTGTAGATAATACTAAGCGTCGGAAGAAAGGCAATCCAGAGAGAGAAAGAGAACAGTCCCTATCATTGGACTCTCCGCCCCCATCTGAACGTCAGCAGCGCACCCCTTCAACCTTTCCTCGCACTCGCATAACCCCAAGTACACCCACTTCTCAAAGAGTTGCGCTAGAAAAACTCCGCCAGCACATGACATTTAGTGATTTAGAAGATGTAAGCATATGTAAATATTACTGCATCAAATTTAAATTTTCAGCTTTAAACCTGAATAATGGTTTGTAATTTAGGTGGTAAATCTCACTCCCTCATGATCAAAAATTTCCATTCTAGAATTTCACATACCTGGTAGTAAATTTCTTCCTCTGTAGATGAAAATCATTTCTAATTTTGTCTTTCAGTATACCATGGGAAAATTTCACCTAAGCTACTCAAAAAGTATTGCATTTAATTAAACAGCCTTTCTACTATTGTGAATTATCTTATTGGAATGAATGAAATATAATTTATGATATCATTTTCATTTATTATTTATTGAAACCAATTTTCTTCAATGAAAACTTGTTCTTATTTGAAGCAGAAGGTGAAATATTTCTTAAGTGTACATAATCATTTCTAAGGCTTGTAGTTTTTATCCTCATATACACCAGTCATCTCATTCATATTCATTAATGATATTCGATCATTCAATCACTCCGTGCTACTAGTAATATTTCATATTGGTCAGTTATCTTAATTAAAAAAATAATGTTTGATGTAATTTTTCTTCCTTTTCTTAATATATGTTAGGTTTTCTTTGAGATGCCCAAAGTTTTGTCATTTAAATCAAGTAATTGACTGGAGATGGATTCCTGTGGTCTTATTATAGGGAAGTAATGATGGCGAGAGAAACAATGAAAGAAATGTTCTTGCACGTCGAGGCAAGCTGGAAAACTTCACCCGGCAAGACACTTCTAGTACATCAGAAGGGGCTACAGCAGGGAAAGTGCCAGAGCTGGTATGTGTGATGTACCCTTGATATATGAGTTTAGGGAGAGTGTATGCCCTGAACATGTTTCTAAATATTAAGCTGCCAGAATATTTCTTATTCATAGTCCAGATAATTTTTTATGAATGCTGCAATATTTGCATACCAAAAAACAAATTGGCAGTGACATTGTCCCCTTCACAAAGGTTTCCTTCAGCCACAGGACTGACATATATTGTTATTGTTGACACTTGACACTAGGAGTATGATTTGTTCTCCTATGGATATTCTTAAAGGACATTAAACTTCATCTCTATTGAAACAGAATAATATACTAGTCAAATTGAAAGCATCATTTGAAATATTATTTTATTGTGCGTATTTATGAGAAAACTGGATATAGCAGCATGGTAGGAAAATATGGAACATAGTACATGATGCTTGAGGAGAACATGTGGGTAACACATCCAGCTTATCAGCTTCCTATAATGTTTTACTTGTAATGTGTACATTATGGTATTCACTATTGCAGAGATTTGTCATGTACAGCTGTTATGTGTATTGATTGTGATACAACATTACAATGTAGAGAAGAGTACACCAATCAAACAACATTGAAACCTACCTGCTAAAAAGCTGAAAGATTATTGGCCAATCAAAGCAAGTTGGTAAAGTCGCCAATACAACTTTCAGAAAATTGTTTCTGATTTTCTGATATTTTTTCCCCCACAGCAGGGAGAACATGGTCATATTGTCAGTCGACTGATGCAGATCCGGGAGTACATTAAACAGGCCAACACAATGAAGGAAGCTTTGTCCAAGTCTGGATCTCCTGTAAGTTTGGTGTTCAAAATCTGTACATGACTCTCCTGTCAGTCTACTACTATCTCCTGCTAATCTTTTATTGAAACTCTGTCAGCCAAATGTAGTAATCCAGTTGATAGTCTACTGCTAATTTGTTACGTGACTTCTGTCAGTCTTGTTGTTGATAGTCCACTGCTAATCTGTTACGTGACTACTGTCAGTCTTGTTGTTGATAGTCCACTGCTAATCTGTTACATGACTTCTGTCATTCTTGTTGTTGATAGTCCACTGCTAATCTGTTACATGACTTCTGTCAGTCTACTGTTGTTGATAGTCTACTGCTAATCTGTTATGTGACTTCTGTCAGTCTACTGTTGATAGTCTACTGCTAATCTGTTACGTGACTTAGTCAGTCTACTGTTGATAGTCTACTGCTAATCTGTTATGTGACTACTGTCAGTCTACTGTTGATAGTCTACTGCCTATCTGTTACGTGACTTAGTCAGTCTACGGTTGATAGTCTCCTGCTTATCTGTTACATGACTTAGTCAGTCTACTGTTGATAGTCTACTGCTAATCTGTTACGTGACTACTGTCAGTCTTGATGTTGATAGTCCACTGCTAATCTGTTACATGACTTCTGTCATTCTTGTTGTTGATAGTCCACTGCTAATCTGTTACATGACTTCTGTCAGTCTACTGTTGTTGATAGTCTACTGCTAATCTGTTATGTGACTTCTGTCAGTCTACTGTTGATAGTCTACTGCTAATCTGTTACGTGACTACTGTCAGTCTTGATGTTGATAGTCCACTGCTAATCTGTTACATGACTTCTGTCATTCTTGTTGTTGATAGTCCACTGCTAATCTGTTACGTGACTACTGTCAGTCTACTGTTGATAGTCTACTGCCTATCTGTTACGTGACTTAGTCAGTCTACGGTTGATAGTCTACTGCTAATGTGTTACGTGACTTAGTCAGTCTACTGTTGATAGTCTACTGCTAATCTGTTACGTGACTACTGTCAGTCTTGATGTTGATAGTCCACTGCTAATCTGTTACATGACTTCTGTCATTCTTGTTGTTGATAGTCCACTGCTAATCTGTTACCTGCCTTCTGTCAGTCTTGTTGTTGATAGTCCACTGCTAATCTGTTACATGACTTCTGTCAGTCTTGTTGTTTATAGTCCACTGCTAATCTGTTACATGACTTCTGTCATTCTTGTTGTTGATAGTCCACTGCTAATCTGTTACCTGCCTTCTGTCAGTCTTGTTGTTGATAGTCCACTGCTAATCTGTTACGTGACTACTGTCATTCTTGTTGTTGATAGTCCACTGCTAATCTGTTACATGACTTCTGTCATTCTTGTTGTTGATAGTCCACTGCTAATCTGTTACATGACTTCTGTCAGTATTGTTGTTGATAGTTCTTTGCTAATCTGTTACATGACTTCTGTCAGTCTTGTTGTTGATAGACCACTGCTAATCTGTTACATGACTTCTGTCAGTATTGTTGTTGATAGTTCTTTGCTAATCTGTTACATGACTTCTGTCAGTCTTGTTGTTGATAGACCACTGCTAATCTGTTACATGACTTCTGTCAGTCTACTGTTGATAGTCTGCTGCTAATCTGTTACATGACTACTGTCAGTCTACTGTTGATAGTCTACTGCTTATCTGTTACGTGACTTAGTCAGTCTACGGTTGATAGTCTACTGCTTATCTGTTACATGACTTAGTCAGTCTACGGTTGATAGGCTACTGCTAATCTGTTATGTGGCTACTGTCAGTCTACTGTTGATAGTCTACTGCCTATCTGTTACGTGACTTAGTCAGTCTACTGTTGATAGTCTACTGCCTATCTGTTACGTGACTTAGTCAGTCTACGGTAGATAGTCTACTGCTTATCTGTTACATGACTTAGTCAGTCTACTGTCGATAGTCTACTGCTAATCTGTTACGTGACTACCGGCAGTCTACTGTTGATAGTCTACTGCTAATTTGTTACCTGACTACTGTCAGTCTACTGTTGATAGTCTACTGCTAATCGGTTACGTGACTTAGTCAGTCTACGGTAGATAGTCTACTGCTTATCTGTTACGTGACTTAGGCAGTCTACGGTTGATAGTCTACTGCTTATCTGTTACATGTCTTAGTCAGTCTACTGTTGATAGTCTACTGCTAAGCTGTTACATGACTACTGTCTGTCAACTGTTGATAGTCTCCTGCTAATCTGTTACATGACTACTGTCTGTCAACTGTTGATAGGCTACTGCTAATCTGTTATGTGGCTACTGTCAGTCTACTGTTGATAGTCTACTGCTAAGCTGTTACATGACTACTGTCTGTCAACTGTTGATAGTCTACTGCTAATCTGTTACGTGACTTAGTGAGTCTACTGTTGATAGTCTACTGCTAATCTGTTACGTGACTTAGTCAGTCTACGGTTGATAGTCTACTGCTAATCTGTTACGTGACTACCGGCAGTCTACTGTTGATAGTCTACTGCTAATCTGTTACGTGACTACTGTCAGTCTACGGTTGATAGTCTACTGCTAATCTGTTATGTGACTACTGTCTGTCAACTGTTGATAGTCTACTGCTAATCTGTTACATGACTACTGTCTGTCAACTGTTGTATACTGTTAATCTGTCGACAACTCCCCTGAAAGTCAGCTGTTTATAGCCTACTGTAAATAACCTACTGTAACAGTGATAGTCTGTTATAGTCTTCTTTAATAACCTACATTTAATCTGTTTGGTTGCTCCCCCCAAAGTCTGTAATTAAATATGTAAGTCTGTTTATTGTTTCGTGGCTCTCTTCATAGTATGCAGTGTTCATAGCCTACTGTTAATTCCACCAATGGCTCTTCTGTACTTCTGTTTATGGCTTTTGTGTACATGTCTCGTGCTAATCCGTTGAATTTTCTGTAAAACTCCTCATAGAAATCACAAAAATAGTTGTTTCAAATGTTTGAAAATGGCCAGTTTTAAAATTTGAAAATTAAACTCAAAGTGAAATGGATCCTTAAACTAAAGTTCGGATTTATGTGTATAATGGTATATATATATAGTTGAATAATGCCAGTTATGTATATAATAACAGTAATTAATGAAAGAGGATCCTGTGAGTGTACATATCACATGTGTCATTATTTCCTTATAAAATTATTTCTTGTAACATTTTCTATGCCATCATAAAGAACTATCCATTTTTGATGTATTGTTAGATTAATGTCAATGTGAAATTACAGCTGAGTAAGCAATCTAGGAAAGCAAGAAAATCATTAGAAATGACAACTTTACCGTTTTAGACGGGTCATCGAAAAGCGAGTAAATTAGGACAGGTGATTGCATCTCTGCGAGAACAAGAGGCTTGCTTCATGGACATTCTGCAAGACTTCTGGGTCAGTTACAATGGACAACTGTGTAAACCCTTCTTCACATATTGTACCACTGTTCACATACACAAATAACACCTTTGGTAAGACAACAGAATTGGAGATGTAATCTGTCATGCCAAAAAGAAAAAACAAATTTGGAAGTCCTAACTTTCTTGGATTTAGTAATTGTGTCACATTCAGTATGTTGTTTGGTGCATCCGTCAATATCTCCAATTGCAGTTGTCTCCCCATATTTGAAAAAAAATATGTTTTTGTTCAATTATTTTTTTCTTCTATGTGATCTGGTGCTTCTCTCACAGCAAAATAAAGAAGACTATGAGAGAGTATCAAAACTTGTCGCAAGTCTTGAGGAACAGGAAAAAGGCTATGTAACTTTTTTGGCGCAATATTTGGTGAGTAGTGAACATGACACATGTATTCAATGATAAAATAGACTGTCTATTACTATCTAGCATGTGTGTTCTCATCTGCTTTATTCTGTCATGGGTTACTGATCTTTTCATACAAAAATAAAATTGATAACATTTCAATATGCATCTGGTGTTTGAAAATTTTAAGACTTTCCGGTTTTAAACTTTGAAGTATAAACAAAATAATTTGCTGCCATTTTGATTTTATTTAAATATTTAAATTTCCATTTATTATATGTAAATTGATGAAATAATGATGTTCTACTTAAAAGAGTCAGTTGTAATTGGTTTCATCATTGGATTTGTATATTTTTTACCTTTTGTGAATAACAAAAGCATATTTTTTACCTTTTGTGAATAACAAAAGCAGTATGTCCGTGTCTTTATCAGTATCATCTTTAATGCATGGCACAAAGTGTGAATAAACTTACTTGTAAACATGTATAAAGGTTAACCCATTGATTTACTGTAGAGGCAAGTAAACATCTATGTATACCCTTTCATTTACTGTTGATGAAAGTGCCAGGTCACATCTTGTTGATTTATTCTGCATGGCATTCATTTCATTGTGAACGTCTTTCGATTACATTTTTTGCACATGTTTGGGCTGTGTAGTATTGATGTATGGTGGCTATGTGGTTCCTTCTAAACTCCATATTAAGTCTGTTCCAAAATTAACCATATTTTGGGTGAGCTGAGAGGCACTTTATCAGAGACCCCCATCACCATTAAAAATTAAAACTTGATTTCATATATGTAATATTAGGTGGAGCTGGAACCAACTCCACCAACCATAACTATTAAATACAAGTGTCCCTACCACAACTTCCATATGGAATCAATTACAGAATAGCCCAAACTTTGTTATTGAAAAGACTGATTTTTTTTTAAAACATCAAGTTGGCAAAACAATTTGCTTACAAGTAGAATTTAAGCTATATTTATATTTATCATTGTCTCATTGATGAATTGTAAATATTGCATGACTGGTTCTGTGTTTGGACTGTGTTGTTCCCGTGTGTTGTGTGTAATGGTTATTTTGTTCTAAATTTCATATTTAATATTTATCTGTATGTATCTTTCCTACAATGCTCCTACAAGGCTATTAAGAAACTAATCTTTGGTTTGGTTATTACCAGTCATTGAAAGAGGACAGTACAGCACCCGACTGGAGCAACCAGGGTCAAGAGACCCCCTTGGTCATGGAGTCTGCCGATGAGGAAGCAGGCTCTGTAGACCTGGAAGTGCAGTCAGAGACATCCGAAGCTACTACAGTATGTACTCCAATAAAACAGGATGTTTCTGTTTTAATACTTAGTTTTGTAATGAACATTTGTGAATACCACATTAATCCAGATGTGTAAACTTAGTGACAAGGTAGTGGGGAGAAAAAGTCAAATGAAAATTAAATTACATTTATCAGTGTTAGACTAATATGAACATGTTTGTATTATTTCAATGACTAACTCTGTTTTAGTGGAATCAATGAACGTGTTAAGACAGATAATCTGATTAAACTCAAATTACAATAATTTTTGTTGTATTTTGGACTGTTCACAGCAAGATAATGAGACCAGCCCATTAGCTTGGCGTCCACGTATCGAGGACAAGCTAGGACTTACCGACGGAGATGAAGACGAGAATAACGACAACACGGAACGTACAGGTGGCGATGGCTCCCCAGGGCCAGACATGATGGATAACACACTGACTGCAATTACAGACAACCTTGGTGGGGACTGGGACTACATGCATGAGGACTTTGAGCATGAGGTCAGTGCCCCATCCACTAGGTCCATACACCTCTGTGTACCCAGGGCATATGTAGTACTATCAAGTGTCTTTAGAATTACTGAGCAGGAGAACATTATACAAAAAGCAAATATTGAAAGAAATTGCCCCCAACTCATCTACAAGTCGTGGCTAAGCTATTGTATTTTACTGTCTTTAAAGAAATGTTTTTACTGTCTGGCTGAGATTACTTGATCTTGTTAAATGTTTTAGGCAAGAATGGAAGT
The DNA here is from genome assembly GCF_002113885.1 of Mizuhopecten yessoensis. Lineage (NCBI taxonomy): Eukaryota > Metazoa > Mollusca > Bivalvia > Pectinida > Pectinidae > Mizuhopecten > Mizuhopecten yessoensis. Next base: position 757,155 of record NW_018407364.1, read on the forward strand.
GGAAGAGATGAGAAAGAATGAGGTCAAATCTCTACGCCAACAACAAGAACTCCTTAAGAAGCTTGTTCACCAGCAGGAACAGGTGAGTGCTTACACTACAGATGTTTATCAGGGTTCTTTTTCCAAATTCACCCCTTTAAAATTCTAATTTGAGAAATCTGAAGAAGTAATGTGTAAAATTTAAATGACTAACCAAGTTTTCAACATGCAGCATATATAAGAAGGACAGACTGATCAAGTTGTGACAAAGATTGGTCTAAATAAAACTTAAACTGTCTAACTTCATGGATTCAGAAATGTTATAATGATCATCCAATTTCACATAATGGTTCTTATGTCAATATTTTTTCTTCCCAAATTCATCCCAGGTGAGGGTCTGCTTCCCAAAGGCCCTTACAAACTATCAAAATACAGCATTTTTTTGGAGTTGAAGCCATTTTCTTATGTAAAGGAAAACAGAAACTTTCAATATATTCAAATGTAACTAATATTAAAAAGTTTTGTGCATTTGATATATTCCAAAACAATGTATATACAACCACTATTGTGATGTTGATCCTAGATTTTTGTACGTACAGATGAAGGCATTAAAGGGAAGACAGACTGCATTATTAGCCCTGCAACAAAATGCGGAGTTAAAATTAGCTGAAGCGAAAGCGGGTGAACGTTTAAGAGGTTTGTCTTTCTAAAGTTCATTTTGTCCTTTAAACGTCCCTTCCTTTTTACTACAGTAACAATACTGAAGATTGTTTCCTGTCTACTTCAGAAAAATTGGTAAAACTGTAGACTTTTTCCATTCCTTCCTACTTGGGGAATCAATAAATTTAAATCACAAATAGAATAAATGTATTTCATTTTAGAGGAACTTAATAATTCAATTCGATCTGAATAAATTCATTTCAAAACTGTTCATTCCTGTCAGATTTTTTATCATCATTTATCCACACACAGGCACAAATATAAAAAAAAAATTAAATTCTGACTTGAGATTTTCATGCATTTGAAAGGCCTTTGCAATTTATTCAAATTTGAAACTTTAAATATCTTTTTTTTTTTGTCTTGATTTTTTTCCCAATTTGAAGTTGAGGTCCGTTACCCCAACAGCTTGATAATTGTCTGTATTACAGTGTTTTGATACTAATCTTATTTACTATAGCAACATTACATATTGTTGTGTTTCTAGCTTTATCAGCACCTGCAACCAATACCAGTCAGAATCATATGTCTGCGAGCCAAAAGCCTGTGAGCCAAGCCGTGGACAACAATCCTCAGGCATCCAGGAACACCACAGAAGGGCTTCCCGGCGAACTACAGGAGATCAGGCAGCATCTCAACTACCTACGGAATGAACTCAAGGAACAGGTGCAGAATACATCAGAATCATTATCAGACTTCAGTGGTGTAAACTTAACTATTTTGAGCACTTTCAAAACTATCCCCAAGACGTACATTCATGCAATGATAAGTTAAATAGCCCACAGCACTTTTGAGGAAAAAAATCTTTAATGTTTTAAATCTGTGTCAATTTTATTTATAGATAATCCAATGTCATGATAGGCATACAGATCCCAGGTTCATTGTTATTTCCTCTACAGTTGACAGCAAGTTTGTTGCTATAAAAGTTACATGATCACAGCTCACTCAGCAATCAATATATGTCACAAATTAGGATTTTGCAATTATGGTATAAGTGCACGCAGTTTATACATTTTACCATTTTTAACTTCGTAGGTGCAGGCAAAATCTTAATTTTTCACCTTTTTAAAGGATGGCATACGTTAAATGTAACTTGAATTCTTATAGATCCGAAATATTAGTTGCTTTTTATGTCTTAAAATAATTTCCGACATAGAAACCAATATGGTTCACTGAATAAATAAAGATTTGATGTAAAGTGAAAAAAATAAAATGTTGTACTAATTGCTGTATGACAGACACCAGAAACTGCTGAGAGACAAAGTAATCCCGAGTTGGAGGCAGCTACTAATGCTGCTGCCCTGGAGGATAACCGACGCCAGCTACAGGACAAACTACTGGACCTTCAGTCCAAAAAACAGCGCATGGACACCTTGCTACAGGAGCTACAGAATCTGCGATCACAGCGATTTGATGCTACTCTCAATAACATGCCTCCACTGGAGCCAGGTGAGTTATTGAATTGATGGCGATACAGAAATTAAGTTAAAGTCTGTGTAAGGTTATGACATTGTTTCACCTTTAGATGTCAATAGACCAAATTAATTGTGGTTTCTTTTGATAGATACTGTTATGTTTTTATTTCTATGAAAAAGAAACACTGTAGTTCTGATATCGTTTGATTTTAAGGATTTAAAACAAATTACAAGATTGAAGCTGAAGTGTTTTGGTAATCCAGGTGTATTGGTAATAATTTTGTGCATAAATGGTATCCGTGCTATTCCATAATTTATTGTATGGGGGAGGTGGGAAACACCAGTATTAATGTATTATAGGTAGTGGTGTTAAAACCAGATCTGCCTACTATTCCTTATATTAAATCACTTTTAAGATTTTATGGGTGGTGGGGGTCTCTGAAAAAGTGCATCCCCCCACCACGGCCACCCCAACATTTAAAAGTTAACAATAATGCTGAAATCACAAAAAATATGTATGACCTCATGCTTGTGTGAGGTCTCTTTTATCTATATACATTACTGTCTTCGTATATTGCCCTGTGAGAACGTAAAATCTCAAACAATCAACCAATTAATATGTGATGTGTTGTAGAAATACCTGTTGCCGTGGCAGCCCCCGCACCCAACACCGCATTGGCCATGTTAGAGGAGAGTAAGACGGCTCTGGATGAGGCAGGGAATACAGAATCCAATGCACAGGAAATCCTTGACATTCTGGATGCACAGGAAAAACTAAGGTTGGTGTTTCCTGATTTAAGGACAGGAGTGTAAGGTTTTCTTCAGATTTATAGATTGCTCTAAAAGTATGAAAATAAAATGCTTTTTTATACCCTTTAACTGCTACATTTATGCCCAGACTTCATGGAAATCTTGTTTTCTGGATTATTTTATATTAAATGGAACTTCACATAGATCAAGGAGAATGCTAAGCATGATCTTAAGTGATTATGTCTTTATCTGTACTACAGAAAACTGCAAGAAGTGAAACAGAGGTTGAATCAGCTGCGGTCCCTGGTACAATACTACCAGAGTGAGACGACAGAAGGAGCATCAGAGGAGAACACTGCCTTAGCCTTTCGGGCACAACTTGACCTCATGGAAGAGATGCACAACTTGGGAGTTTCTGGGTAATTGTTTTATCTGTAATGGAAACCTGTTTAGTACCATCATGTAGATCATGAAAGGCGGGCAGGTTACCTATCAAAACAGTTAATGATATAATTTCACTGTTTTCCTTACAAACTCATTATACTATCTCCAATTCATTTTCCTATAGGTTTGTTATGTCAAGTATATATTTGCATCTCGGTTTGCTTTTGTTTTAAGTGGCACATGATACCATTCCCTTTATGTACAATTCTGTGCTATGTTGACATTTAATCAATTCTGTGAAACCTGCAGCCTTTGGAGACCACTGCTTGTGTCAAATGTTGACTTTTACCGGTTGCACTGTTTGTAGTCTGGCTGAAGGTGAGCCAGAGAGTCAACCATTAGAACCTCCCTCTAGGAAACCCTACAGTATGGCACCATCAGCAGGAGCTGCTGCTGCTGCAGCTGCTGCTCAGTTGAAGTCAGATGAGGACAATCGCTCAGAGGACAGCAGATCTTCCGAGTCGGAGTCCCACCTGTCCAGTCTCGGACCTTGGGGAGATGATCCTGAAATTCAGGAAAAAGTCCAGTAAGAATGGGGAAATCAGCAAAATACTTTGGCATTTATCATTACCATTAAAACAATATTGCAAAATATGCAAAATGATTGGACATTGGACTTAATGTGAATGGAGTTCAAAATGAAAATCTTCATTAAAGATTAATAGTATTTCATTGCATTTTCTGACTATATTGATGTACCTTAATATGAATGTACATCATTAGATGATCCAGTTCTATGTGTCAAGTTTCAAACAATCCAGAGAAAATTGTTCTAATTGTTCATAATAAATTCTTGTTAAATTCCATTTGAAAATCATTATAAACTCTTGGTAAAGTCCTTTTGAAAAGTCATTATAAACTCTTGGTAAAGTCCTTTTGAAAAGTCATCAAAAACTCTTGGTAAAATCCATTTAAAAGTCATTATAAACTTTTGGTAAAGTCCATTTGAAAATCATCATAAACTCTTGGTAAAGTCCATTTGAAAAGTCATTATAAACTCTTGGTAAAGTCTATTTGAAAGTCATTATAAACTCTTGGTAAAGTCTATTTGAAAGTCATTATAAACTCTTGGTAAAGTCTATTTGAAAGTCATTATAAACTATCTGAATTACAGAAAATTAAAGGAAGCAAAAGAAAAGCTGCGTCAGTTACAGGACCTGGTGTCTATTGTTCAGCAGTCACCAGATGGGGCTAGAGGTCTCCCGGACAGCTTGGCTGAACTTGCTGCCAGTCTGGAATGTGATGAGCCTCCCCCTGCTGAGCCTGAAGACCACCTGCTCTCTGACGGCGAGGTCCCAATGTCTCAGACAGAAAGGTGAACTTTGGTGAAGGCAGAGATTTACAGAGTTTTATAAACATTGATAACTATGAAACAGTTTTGTATACCAGATTTTTACCATTTGTAAACAAATTTACATTTTCAAAAATATCCACTTTTCTCATTGATGAGCAATATTTATCACGATGTTGACATTCGACACACAAGGTTTGCCCTCATTAGAATGGTGTTTACAATTCAAAATGGATCTAACATAGTGATGTCATGGACAGTAGATGATCAATGATGTCTTGATTATAAAGGTACAGTTTGGCAGAATTTAGTCACTGGTATCCTTGTAGATGTGTATAAGTATACATAATGAATCCCAATAAATAAACAAGACATCAATAATACTTCTTTAACTGATCGTTGCCAATCAAAGGCATCGCTCTCTTTACTTAGGTCCATTTTGAATTGTAAACTCTGTTCTGATGATGGCACACCTAGTGTGTCAAACATGTCAATATTGTAATAGATATTGCCCATCACCTTCAAGTGGATGTTGTCCAGTCATCCTTACTTCAAGTTTTGATTACTCCTTGTGCTAGACTACTGAATTCTGTTAGGAATTCATCCACAGAAGGCTATCGAATGTTTGAAACTGATGGAACATGGGTGTTGGAGTTCATTTGCTTTGTATTTTCCAAAATAGGGATGTCAATCAGAGATGAGAAAAAGTCGATGAGACAACTGCATCATGTATGGAACAGTTTAGCTTCTCATTATATTTACCTTATTAACTGTCATTAAAAGAACAAATGCAGCAGCCACATCGTTTTGTATTGAAAGTGAGTGTGTGAACGGTGCAAAAACGAGAGAGGAAAAATCAACGATATGAAAGGAACCCTGAAGTGATCAAAAGGAGCTGGCTGATTGACATGTACATTTTGATGATATTTAAAAATGATGAGAAAGAAGAGTAGGGTGTATGGGGATTGGATTACAGAGGGAGACCTTACTACTTGACAAAGAAAACAAGGGCCAACACTTTATAGCATCCATTTGATGGAGTACTGAGTTTAGAGGACCAAAGATATTGATAGGTTGTTAAGCTTTGTCTTGTGTAAGACACAGATAAGCATATACGGTGACAGTTAAACCTGTAAAAATCTAGATTTAAATGATTGATTTCAACATTCCAGAGATTCATTGGAAGAAGCCAAGAACCAGTTAAGAGAATTGGAGGCATTGAAGGATGAACGAAGACGACTTCTCACCATTCAACAGGAACTCCAGGCTCTACAGGGACACTTTGCTGGGGTGAGAAACAGTCTTCTCTTTATTTAAGATCTGGTAGCAAAATTTGAAGAATCGTTGTATAAGAAATTGGAAAAAAAAGTTAGGAGGAGCCGATTTTAGCTTGGGGAGCCAAGGTTCCCATTGGGGGATATCTTTAGATATTTCATTCTTGCTATTTGTTTTTCCATTGATTGAATATATTTTGACTTGAAACTTCAGAACATCTTCTTGAAAACATAATACTGTGAGATTATTGTATTTTTGAGCAATTTTATTTCACTTGATTTTAAGCTCTGCTGTCTGCGTATGTGTTTTTCATAATACATACTGTAGCTTAACAGTTTTCAAAAAAAAAATAAGTGTGTTTGGAGTAATGCAAGTAGTGTCTTGTATATTTAGGTATCTGAGAAAGGTGAGGATGATGAAGAAGATGGGAAAACTGAAATGAAAGAAATATCTGACCCAGCTGCTGAACAGGATGACGATGAAGAGGAAGATGAAGAGGATAAAGAAAACCAACGACCAATTAGACTTAGTGCTCCTGTTGTCAAATGTAAGACTTATGACTGGACTAAAATCAACCAGCAACAATACTTGGTGAAGTTCTTAATAATGTAAATATACTGACTTAATAATGTAAATATACTGACTTAATAATGTAAATATACTGACTTAATAATGTTTGTTTGTAGTAGAAAATCAAAATAATGTGCAAGCAAAAAATATGTGGAAGAATGCTGTTTAAAGGAAGAATTACTGTGTATTTTGAAAGTATTGCTCACCCAGTCATATAATCCTTTGTCACGTGGAAATATCACCCCAGTATTACTCCTGTCTGTCCTATGGAAATACTATGTTAAATAATTTGTGTACTAATAATCTTTGATGTCATTATTTCAGTAAATGGCAAAAGATGAACCATTTAGAACATTTCTCTGTATATGGTATTTAATAAAGCTACATTGTGTAAAAAAAGATTCCATAAATTCAAATTGAATTCAGAATTTGTGGGGAAAAAAGTTCTTTGTCAGACAGGCATAGAAATATATATATTATTATTATCTTGTCACATGTCCCATTCGATTTCTGAGCTATTACAGTAAATTTAAATAAAAGTACCTCCACACAAGGCTCTGAAATAAACAACTTCTGTCTTTGTTTGGGTTTCCTGCCTTTTTACCTCTATGCAAATTAAGAATTATATTTGATGACATATACAAAGAAAGCGTAGAGTCCAGGGGTGGGATAGGTGTTTTACTGTAATAGTCCTTAATGTGATGCCTACTCACCAGTTTCCAAATACATGACATTGTTTATAATATTGCGCTACTCCTACTTATGTTTCATAAACATTGTATTGACATGCAAGTTTCTTCACTGTTTCTGTAAGAAATCCACAATATTTTGCAGTCTCTTCGAATGATGAAGTGTATGGAAAGATGAGGAAGCAGAGGATGATGAGAGAAGAACTTCGGCAGAAGAAGCGAGAGCTGGAGGCTATCATGAAGAAGGACAATGGCAACAAGAAACATTACTCTAAAAACCAGGACAATCAAAGTGACACAGTTTCCTACTCTACAGATATGTATGGGTAAGTCAAACAGTAGTGGTCTTCTACAGTAGCAGTGTACAGTAGCGTACGGTGGCCATGGTGATATTTTTGTACAATGAATAACCCCAGTGTAATATTACATGTATCAAAAGTTCAAAAAAAAATCAGCTCTAAAATTGACATACATGATGAATTGGACTATGTGGGCTTCACATTTAAAAAAAAATAGAATTTGGCTTGAGGCTACATTTTTGGCCATTTTACGAATCTGTGTCTACACAACAAAAGCTAGCTTTTCATGTAGTCTATTTTTGTACTCGGCACATGTGTAAATATTGTGAAAAGTGTACAGTTTGGGGTTTTGTGACAAATAAATTATAAAAGAATTAAAAACTGTTTGTGTTTCTTTCACATCTGTACTAAATTTTATGACATGTGCTAAAGTAGATATGTGAATAGACCTTCTTTTGGGTAGAAGTAATGAAAAATTACCATAGCACTTTGGCAAGGCATGTCCGGACCCCTTCAAATGTATTCACATGCCATATTTTCCAGAGATCCGCCTACATTCAGATCTGTGCTTGCTGTTTTCTGTCGGGGTTCAAATGAATGAAACAGCTGAAGCAGATATAAGAAAGTGTCCTATCAGCTGTTTAGTGTAAAAATAGTATATATTTGTGACTCTAATGTGTTTTACAGAGCCAGTATGAGTGCTGATGCTACGATGGCCACCTGGGGGGGATCTACAGTAGACAACCTGGAGAGTATCACCGAGGACAACGATCGACTGGACAGGGAGGAGGAAGATGATGATGGTATGAACAGATGATAAATTTTCAACAGTAGTGCATTTTATTTTAATAAACAATATGCAAACCTACACAATATTTATTTACATAATAGTTAAATGCCATATTGAGTGTTATTCACTTCAACATTCTGTGAAACAATTCAATCACAAAATGAACAGTTGAGTCGGACAAGACTCATTTTTGCTACAAATATTTGCAACTGATACAATTTTTTTAATCAAGTTACACAAAAATAAGCACCTTACAAGTTGTTAGTGGTTGACAGTCCCAATGTACAATTTTGTAACCGAAATTGTATTCAGCCTCAGTGAACCTTTTCTCACATAGTCATTTCCTATCAAGATCTGCAAAGCAGTGAGTCGTGCCATGTAAAAAATCTTTTCTTCAATTCTTTCAACATCCAACATAGTGTTGTGAGGTTTATTTATATACAATATAATTTAAAAAAAATTACAAGTAAGGGAAATTTCATGAGCAACAAAGTTGTGAAGGAATAAAATGTCAATATATGTATCTATTTCATACATAAAAAAAAAAATTGATAAATAAAAATGAAAGTTTTCTGTCTTAGCTTACCCCAGTGATGGAATCATCCAGGTAGAGGAGGAGGAAGAGGAGAATGATTCTGACAACAACACGTACACAATAGAGGAGGACGTAAGACAGCGACGAGAAGCACGTACGCAGAGACATGTGGCCACGGGGGCGTCACGGGCACAGGACAAGAAACGGCGCACATTTCCAAGGGCTCGAAAAGATCCAAAAGGTACATACTCGCAAGATTACAAGCAGAATTCAAAATTCATCATTCACTGGTAAACAGCTTAAATGACTAAGTGAAGATGTTGACTTTCATGAGTTTTTCATGGCTGAAAATTTGAAAATATATACTGATATTAATACATAATACTAATTTAATTTCCAGGTAAGACAATATCAAATCAAGGTATACCCCATGTGTCCATTGAAATCCACTTAAAATGACGTGAAATTGCCACAATGCCTTAAACATATTAAAAATCAAATATTATAGATATATTTCTCTTTAATTGCTTCGTAGATGGAGCAAGACCTAAACAAGGAAGCTGGTCAAAGAAGGCCAAACAAGGAAGGGTCAAACAGGAGGTCAGTACAATAAGTAAATTTAGATAGTATTTTATTCTCATTAAGCTTTGTTTTGATTTTCCTGATGAATGCTTTATCAGAGGTTTGAATATATATTAACAAGAAAGTGACTTGGACAAATCAGGGCACAAGTTTGTCCCAATTTTCATTGTAAGCAAGGGAAAATCCTCTTCTAGATTATTTAGATTAATCTATTCCTGTTTCTCCATCAGGCAATTGTAAATTTGACAAAAAATCATGACGAAATTCATATAAATAGTTTGTGTCAAGGAAAATATTCCCTTTTTTATGAAAGTGTTGAGACATTACAGTGAGAGACCTGTGCTTTACTTGTAGAACTTCCGTTCCCCCCAGGAGTTAATGCAGGACGACTCCCCAGATGGCAGTAAGCTGCTGGACACATCAGGCAGTCAGTACGAAGCCCTACAGTTACAGCTACAGAGGACAGCCTCAATGTGTCAGACACTGATGGGTGTGGACCAAAGTCAGAATCTCCCCGGTATGGGACTGCTGCAGACCAGTGCCATGCCTTCTCCAGGTAACACTGGTTTAAACACATACGCTGTGAATTGTGTCCGGGATTTATTACTGATATTTTATGATTTAAAAGCGGCCATGGGCATAGGTAGAACAAAAATATGCCATCCGCTAAACCAAACTTTGTAAAATTCAACTCTTAATACATTTGTTTTTCTGTAAATGACCATCTAGTGTAGAAATCTTATCATTTGATTTACAAATTTCATCAATTTTAGTGGTTGCATGTAGCTACTATGGCTGGTAACCAAGAGATGTGTATATATGCTGTATCTCGTTTCTGTTTGCAGGCTTTGGTTACAGGGCAGGTGCAATGCCTGACTTGTTTCAGCAGCAAATGCAGCAGCAGCAGTTGATGATGAACATGAGCCAGTGTCTACAACAGATGTCTATGCAGCAGATGGAGATCCAGAATCTCCAGAGGCAAATCCAAGGCTTCACACCAGACGAGCTCCGTCTGCGTTCTCTCACTTCGCTCTCTGCACCTGTAGATAGTCGTGGTCTGTCACCTAACATTGGAGCGCTGCCTCGACCAGACAGCTTCAGTCAACCCCCACTAAGTTTTCTCCAGCGAAACAGCATGGATAATCTTCTCTCTGGGCAGATGTTGAGTGAGGACAATGTGTTTGAATCTGACAGACGTTTAGGTGATGGCCTGACTCCGGGAGAACAGAACGAGAGGAGCAGGTCTTTAGGAAGGTCTTTCAGTACACAGAGCACTGGAAGTAAGCAGAGGGCACACACAGAGCGTCTGATGTCACGCAGGAATGAATCTCTACAACAGACTAGCAGAGTTAACGAGTCAATACCCTCACATCCAATCTCTCAGGCTAGAAAGAAGAAAAAGTGAGCAACACATCATGAAATACGATTCAATATATATCCTAAATCAAGAGTTTAGCAAAACACATTTACAATACAAACTGCAACATGTATAGCACTTAATAATTTCATTGGAATTTATTTTCGCTTGGAATAGAAACTTGCATAAATGTTGGAAATTTTGTTCAAGAAAAACAACAAAACATAAAATTTGACTTTGCAAAACTGAAGTGCTGTTAATTATCCCCTCGCAACGAAAGTTCGAGAGGATATAGGATTCCGTATGTATGTTACACTCTTTGTCATCACTCTAGCGACTTCATTCCTCAACGGAACTTTATGAAACTTAATACAAGTGTGAAGTATGACAATACCTTGAACAAGTTCGCGTTTCAGGTTTCTAAGGTGAAAGCCAAGGTCGACTTTTTCTTCTCAAGAACCAGTGGATGGAATTTTTTCAAACTTGGTCAGAATCGTCCTTGGTAGATGAGGCTACAAAACTGTAAAATTGGGATTCCTACCCCAATCCCAGGGGCCAGGGTGGGCTCCAAAGGGAAAATTAACCAATATTTCAAAAATCATCTTAGGACTCCAGACGCAGATGTACTACAGTCAATTTCTCTGCATGTATGGAAAGACCATCATGGGCTTTGTTTAAATTGTAAATTTCAGTACCCCCAGGTTATCCGTTTTACTTTAGGGAGGGGATAACATTTACTATAATTTATATAGGGAAATAACACTTTTGAGTATATTTTGTCCATTTTCAGCAGGAAATTATTCAAACTTGGTTGGAATGATTATGATGCCAGATGGCAATTAGATGGTATGAGAAAATAAGATCCTGCCCCATCCCGAGGGGCTGGAGGGGTGGAGGCCCAAATGGGGATTATGGTTAAAAGTTTAGATAAAATCTTCATCAGACTCAGTTACCTTAATTACCTTAATTGTAAATTTCATTATCCCCCAATAATCACTTTTTTCATATCGGTCTGTCGTCGATTAATGTCAGAACTCCGACCCTCTATAATATGCGGGAAATATGTGACCCGCGCCCGAAGCGCACTTCAAACTGATATTTTGGAAACAAATCGTCACTTTCACACACATGTCGCACATGGATCGAAAGATCCAATAGATTCTCAATAGCCAAATAATTTATTTGAATAGTTTTTAACTCACCTGGCCCGAAGGGCGAAGGGCCAAGTGAGCTTATCCCATGGTGCAGCATCCAGCGTCCGTCAACTTTTTCCTTTAAAATGCTACTTGTCCTGAATGGCTCAGAGGATTTTGACCAAATTTGGTCAGGAGCATCATTGGCCAAAGGGTTCTCAGTTTTGTATAAACGGAGGGTATAACCCCCCCTGGGGGCAGAGGGGCGGGGCCAAATAGGGGGAAAATAGGTAAATCTTTAAAAATCTTCTTCTTCTCAACCAATAGAAGAATTTTGACCAAATTTGTCCTAGAGCATCTTTGGACAAAGGAGACTCAAGTTTGTATAAACGGAGGGTGTGGCCTCTTTGGGGGCAGAGGGGCAGGGCCAAATAGGGGAAGTAGAGGATTTTTTTCTCTCCTACTATACAAGTGAAGGGATTTAAACCAAATGCAGTCTGAAGCATGCTTAGGGACAAAAGAATCAATTTTGTATAAACTGAGGTGTGTGGGTCCCCTTCTAGGGGCAGATTGGTGGGGCCCATTAGGGGAAATAGAGGAAAACATCCAAGATCCTTCTCCTTTTGTACTGATGAAGGGATTTCAACCAAATTTGGTCTGGAGCATCATGGGCCAAAGGGTTCTCAGGTTTGTATAAACGGAGGGTATGGTCCCCATGGGGGCAGAAGGGTGGGGCCAAATAGGGGGAAATTAGGTAAATCTTTAAAAAAAATCTTGTTGTCAACCAAAAGAATGATTTTGACCAAATTTGTTTTAGAGCATCTTTGAACAAAGGGGTTTCAAGTTTGTATAAACGGAGGGTGTGGCCCCACTGGGGGCGGCAGTGGAGCATGTCTTAATAGGGAAAATAGAGGACATTTTCTCTTACTCTACAAGAGAAGGGATTTAAACCATATGCAGTCTGGAGCATGCTTAGAGACAAAGGAATTAATTTGGATTTATTTTTAGGGGGCGGGGGGACAGATGGGGGGGCATTAGGGGAAATAGAGGAAAACAGTCTCGTTCTGTACAGTACAAATGAATGGATTTAAAACAAGTGTGGTTAAAAGCATGTTTATGGTAAAAAGATGCATTTTTTTATAAACTAAGGGCTCATAAAATCTATGTTAATTACTTTAAAATGTAAATGGCAAGATGTGCTCATACACGTAAATATACTTTGTCCGGAAATCTTTTAACGTTTCGGAGTCGTTCGTTATCGTAGCATTGAATCCAGGTGTTTTCAATGATTGCATCAAAGCCGAGACTTTCAAACATACTTAATAATCTTTGTCATCAACTTTTCCTTTAAAATGAATTTATCCAAACAACACTTGTTCAAGTATGCTGAAACAAAGCAAATTTAACAATGCACATACCAAGCCATCCTGTTGCCTTTCATTTGCCCCACGCTACCCGATCAATGTATCATCAAAACTTTGAATACTTATAATTATTATAACAAACCAACAACTGCCTTATTCCCCATCAAAAAAACCTTTAGCAAAATTCTTACAAATACTAACATGTATACACCACTCTTTGCCCAATACCTACGTATATATAACTCTCTACATTGATTCTCATTATAAACTTCTCCCCAGTTTTCAAACTTATATAAACTGACAATACATGTACATTATTATATTTACTGCACTCTCATATGTATATCCAGGGTTTTCAGTTACTTTTTGCATAGGTGGTTAAAAATCTATAATAACTAATTAAAAGCCAAAGACCCCGGCCAAAGCACTGGAACAAGTTTGCCCTCCTCTCATGATCATCACTAATTTTATACACGATATTCATGAACAAAACTAAACATATTTTAACTATACAATAATCCCAGGTGAGCTATTAAGGCCCCTGGGCCTCTTGTTTAAGTTCTTATCCTTTGGTGACATGACAAGTATTGTATTTCACTTTGTTTACATGTTGTTTTCCACATTTTGTACACCTCAACAATGGAATTGAGCCACTAGAACTTATAATATAACTCAGGTGACCGCTAAATAAGGCCCTTGGGCCTCTTGTTAGAAAAAACTTTGTCATCGCTCTAGCGACTTCATTTCATGCGAGGGGATTTGTATCACTTGTGATGCCTTGTTTAGTTTTAAAAGACTGAATTTAATAAGAACTCATTTGTTAAACTCATGACTGAAGTTAACTTTCATTACAATGAACAGTACAAGAGAATGCATCTAAACAGGAGTTTCTGGAGTTTTGTTGTTAGTTTGAAGGAATAAAAATGATAAAAGCTGATTTTACAAGACTTCTTTTAAAATTGGAATGGTAGGTAGTTATGTTATGTAAAACGTTGGACTAAAGAGATGTCAAATTTTGCTTTATGTATGTAATATTTTGTGTGTTTCAGACCAGCCAGTAACCAAAGAGAGTGGTCACAAGCCTCGGGTAGTAAAGATGGAGGTTTGTTATCATTGCTACATCACACACATTTGCCCTCTGTCATTTGTTCCCTACCACTATCAAGTCTAACTTTTTACTGTGTCAATGAACCAAGCTGTTGCAAAGACAAAAAACCAAAGCCAAACAGACCCTGTAATTTTCCACTCCTTGAGGATATTCTGATGAAAATAGGTGTACATACACTTGTCAAATGCTCAAAGTACACACTTTCAGACCTGAAGTTAATTATGAAAAAATGTGTAACGTGCAGGCAGTCACCCATCCAACTACTGACCACGCTCGACGTTGCTGAACTAGTGAGCGGGTCCCTGGGGATACCACATCGTTGGAAAAGCTAGCTTGCCAATATATAAAGGCATTTTTTTCCCCTCAAATTCCTTTATTGCTGTTACAAATGATTAAATTAAATCATATCTTTATTCTATATTCTAATTATCAAGTTTTATACTCACAACTACTGCAGAGGGAATTTGAAATTGTTGTTGAAATCATGGATGTGTAAAATATATTTGAAATGTTCCATTTACAATTCAAAAAAGATCCAGCATTACTGGTCTTGCAGGACAGGTATTTCTGAAATAACTTAAAAAAAAAAAAAATTACCAAGAAAACCTTTTTGTGAATATGTTGTACATTTAGGACATTTGCTTTCATACTTGAGTCATTAATTCTGTTGTTTCAAAAACTTGTGGTAAAGTGATGTTTGTCTGCCTAAGTTTTACAACATGAATTTGGGAAAATGGAGCATTCTTATTGAAATTGGGAAGACACTGTTGATTTTTTCTTCTTTTTTGGGAAAATCAAACACTTTTTTTGGTATGAGAAGCAGCTGTATTTGGGTGTAAAACTTGACCAAAATAATCACAGTAATTTTGACTTTCTTTTTATGGGCACCTCAGTTTATTTTTAAAAGTAACATGAATTTAATGTGTTTCATTACTTTGTAGGTGCTGCACTATACACAGGCAACACTTCCGATATCCTCAACTCTCTAACACAGCGAGTGAGGCCAACTGGCCAAAGAGCGAGTCAGCTCGGGGAGAGACCAGGCCTCAGTGCCGGGATCAGTGGGGCAGGCTTTGGGGACGAGGGCAGTATTGCCAGTACCCTTTCCAATAGACCGCAACGAGAGGCAGCTGCTGGTCGCAAGAAAGAGTCCAGGTGAAATACAAACTTCTCGGCTAGATAGTAGCAATCTCCGTACATAGTGAACTATTTCAATATTTGCATGTTCTGTTGTCTTGGATCATAACTTTCTCCTGAGGTTTTAATATAAAAGGAAAATTGCATTAATCTAACTTTTACTAGGAGCTGTTCATACATGAATCGACAATAATAATATAGAAAATACAGAAAACAAGTTCTGGGAAAGTGAGGCATTGACGCCAACGGTATAAACATTTTGTTTGTGTCGCCGCCAGTTAGTTTCATTGAAAGTATCAGTGATAGACCAACCAAACTTGCACCATAGATGCATCTGAGGTAGTACATCTCAACCCATGCATCAAATGCTACCTTTCATGGTCCACTGACTTTGTCAGCATCTTCTTCATCAACATTAAGTTTTTGCGTTTAAGTTAGTTTCTCTGAAACCAACAAAACTTGACATGTGCATCGATGATCAAAGCTGGGTACAGACGAGACATATCAATCCAAATGGCTTGTTCCATGTTTATATCCACTTATAAGAAATTATGTATCAACATAAACTATACCAAACTTTGAAGAATTTTTAAAAGAGGCATAAAGGCAAGTGACCAATAATTTAATGTTGATATCAAAAGAATATAATGATTGACAGTTTGATATTGGGAAGGAATATTTTAGCTCCCTTGGGTTTCTTATGTAGATATTTTCCCTGCTCTTGGCTAGTACAGATACCAGGTCATGATTACTGTGATTAACTAATTTGCTATTGTGGTTGCAGGGAAGTGGACGATCCTGGCGACCTGACTCTGTTTGAAGCTCTGAGAGAATCTATTTATGCAGAAGTAGCCACTTTGATTTCACAAAACGAGAACAGACCTCACTTCCTTATCGAACTCTTTCGAGAACTTCAGAAGCTCACCTCAGATTATCTGCGACAGCGTGTTCTGTACTCGATCAAACACCTGGTGTCCATGTTCCTTACAGAACAGAGTGCTGGTCCTTTGACTGCAAACACCGATGAGGTGAGGCAACGTGGCAGGATTAAATTATTTTCAAACTTTATGATTGTGAAGTTGATCGAGTGCAGTATATACGGACTGATTTGAGACATTTTGTTACCGGTAATTCAAGTTTTTGTCTGCTTTTCTGCTATTGCCTGGTTGTAGTTAGTCCCCAACCGGTTCCTGGGAGGAACTATAGATTTGCACTCTGTCAGTCCTTCTGTTCTTAAAAGGTTGTCTGTGACATATCTTCTATAGTATTTCACCTGGAGTTACCAGATTTGGTGTAAAAGGACATCTTGGGATGGCAGAGTGCAAGAAAAAGGTCACTATGACCTCACTGTGACCTTTGCTTTGACCTTTGACCTTAACTTTTTTCCGATCACTTTCCGTCCTCATCTGTCGTGCGTAAACTTTTTACATTTTCAACTTCTTCTCAAGAACCAGTTGATAGAATTTTTTCAAACTTGGTCAGAATCATTCTTCGCGGGGCCCCAAAGGGAAAATTAACCAATATTTCAAAAAACTTCTTCTCCAGACTCAGAGGTACCACAGTTAATTTCTCTGCTTGGATGGAAAGATCGCCAGGGGCTTTACCACAGTCATTTTCTCTGCATGGATGGAAAGATCATCAGGGGCTTTATTTAATTTCAGGACACCCAAGCTATCCGTTCTTCCTTTCGGGAGGGGGTAAAATTTACTATAGTTTATATAGGGAAACAACACTTTTGGGTATATTTTGACAATTTTTTGTAGGAAATTATTCTTAATTGGTGAGAATTATCCTTGGAGGAAGATGGTTTTAAAATGTAAAATTGGGATTCCTACCCCAACCCTAGGGGCCAGGGCGGGCCTGAAAGGAAAATTTACCAATATTTCAAAAATCTTCTGCTCCAGACTCTGAGGTACTACAGTCAATTTCAGGGCATGGATAGAAAGATCATCAGGAGCTTTATTGAAATTGTCAATTTCAGGATCCCTCAGCCATCAGTTCCCTCTTGGGGAGGGGGTAAAGTTTACTATAATTTATATAGGGAAACAACACTTTTGGGTATATTTTATCCATTTTCAGCAGACAGTTATTTAAACTTGGTCAGAATCATCTTTGGTGGATGAGGGTATTACATTGTAAAATTGGAATTCCTGCCCCATCCCCAGGGGCTAGGGCGGGGCCCCAAAGGGAACATTAATCAATATTTAAAATTCTTATCCTTTGATGACATGACAAATATTGTATTTCACTAAGATTACATGCTGATTTCCACATCACATCTAAACAATAAAATAAAGCTACCAGTACCTATGATATAACTCAGGTGATCGCTAAGGCCCTTGGGCCTCTTGTTAGAAAGTTTGTCCGGGGCATATCTACTATACAACTTCACCTGGAGTAACCAGATTTGGTGTACAAGGACATCTTGGGATGGCGGAGTGCAGAGTGCAAGAATTATGTCACTGTGACCTATGACTTGACCTTTGACCTTAACTTTTGAAAAAGTTTGCCCAGGGCATATCTTCTGTACTATTTCATCTGGAGTAACCAGATTTGGTGACAAGGACATCTTAGGATGTCGGAGTGCAAGAATAAGGTCACTATGACCTCATTGTGACCTATGCTTTGACCTTTGTCCTTACCTTTTAAAAAAAGTTATAAATCATTACTGCTGGGGGACTATGGATTGCCTTGCAATACTTTCCCTTGGTTTTTACAGCCATTGCCTCGTTGTAACTATTTTGTACTTATTGACGGCCATTGCCTGGTTGTTGCTATTTATACCTATTTACAGCCACTGCCTGGTTGTAATGTTAACTGTTTTGCAGCCACTGTCTGGTTGTAACTGTTCCAAAATGTTTTGCAGCCACTGCCTGCTTGGATGAATAGTGCTGGCGTAGGTACAGCCTCGGAGCTCACCCCTAGTGAGAGTAATCTAACCACAGATGACGAGGAAATCACGGTATGCATACATACTTAGTGTTTGTTATCTGTCTCCAAGCCAAATGTAGTTCTTTCATCTTAATGATATGAAGGTATTTTTTTTTTTGAAATATAGAAAAAAACTAAAAATAACATATTTTCTCTATTTAAGGCCAAGCTCTGATATAAATATGAGTACAAATGATCGTAAAATGGAGTGGAGTAGTGAAATGGAGAATATGACACGGATGTTGTCTTTGTAGATGCAGTTACGAGACCTGACAATTGAGAAACGACGTGCCCTGGCTAGAGGAGAGTCCCTACAGAATGACCAGTTTGACTATGTGGAGGCTGCTGACTATGACAGCAGTCTGTCCACTCCCTCCACCAGTTACTGGGACAACCCTTTCTCTCAGGACCTGGGCGACACCGTCATCCACCTAGATAAGGTAGATAATACTGTAAAAATAATCGCAGAAACATCATGGCAAACATTTTCAGCTTCTGGTATTATTGTAAGACCTAGTTTGAGACTAAAGATAAAGAATATTGGTTTCAAGAATAGCCAAGTATTGTTGTTCAGCCATTTATATGCTGAAACTAATCAAGAGTCATAAATACATACCAGGGTATACACTTAGTAATGAAATTATTATGCCTAGGTCACTTTTTCGAGTCAAGTTTCAACCAAAATAGCAGAGACGACAGACTTACTTACTATCCACAAATGTGCGAAAATCAGTTGCCTGACAAAAACACTGCACATAAATTCAGAGCTGTTTACAGTGTACTGTTCATGATTGATCGTAACTTTCCTAGTGGCCCAAGAGATTCAGAACACTAGCCAGGAACCATGGCCCTTGTCATCATTCAGGGTGCAAAAACTAATCAGATTATGGATTATGAAAAGTTTCTTGTTGCACAACCAATAAGTGTTTCTATGTGATGTTTCGATGACTAGTACGGTATGTACGTACTCTGTCACCTTCATCAGACGAATGACTAGTGAAGCATATGCACACAAAGGTGTAAAATGTGTACGAGTTGTCCACAAATCGATGTTGATTCAGCTACATGTACGTTGTAAGCGTGTGTACAATAGTTGTTATATTATGTACCTAAATGACTACGCTTTGTTTCATACTTGGTCATAGATGTGCGAGAATCTATGAGCCCCCTCATCTCGATTTAGAACTAACCCACTGCGGCAGATCCAGATGGCTTCCTTTATCTGCCGCTTGAACAGATTGCTCTCATAAAGTACTAGTCATCAAAACGTCACATAGAAACACTTAATGGTTGTGTAACAAGAAACTATTAATAATCCATACTTACCAACATGAATATAATGTTTAGAAATAATCAGATAATGTTTTTGATTTTCATAAAACTTGAATAAAAGAGGCCATTTATTAACAATAAAACTAGAAACAAATAGATCAAAAATATGAACATGCAAGGGAGGGAAATAATACTGTAGGCAGTCTACCATCAGTAGTCTCAATACTACAACAGCAACTAATATGAAAATGGGGCATTAGGTAAATATATAGTTTGGCTCTTTAGAGATCCTATTTTACTGAAGTCAATTTGATATTGCAAGGCACTTAAGAAAATGAGAGAAAATGAATCCAAGCAGGCGGCTACAGAAAAAGCTTGGCTGGATAGCAAGAAACAGAAACCAGAGCAAGCTAGGCCATCTCGTCCCGTTTCTGAGCCAACCAGTAGTTCTGCTGTGGACCAGGGTAGTGAGAGTTCAGTCTCTTCCACATCTGTAAGTACGGTAACACCTCGGAGGCACAAACAATCGTCTTTAAATTTACTATTTCTATTTTATACATTAGGTATTTCCATTGGGGATTCTCGTTGGTTCAGATAAATTTAAATGAATTTCAATGTATTCATTCCTAAGTATTGTATTTTCTCCAAATCAAAGAGAGGATGTATATATATAGTAGTCACTCTGTCTTTTCATCCATACACATGTTCACATCTTGTCTGGATTAAAAATACCGAACTAGGGCCGCTTTTATTGATCATGATCCAAACGATTTGACCAAAGTACTAGTTGTTCGTTGATGAAATATCTGCACTGCACATGGCCATGTCCCTAGATTATTGTTACCGGTTACTGCAAGGGGTTCTAGTCAAATTTATGTATTGTGACTTAAGATGATGAACTACCTTCAGCTCATCACATCTGTGAATTGTACAGTTTTTCCAGTCACTACTTTTTTTTTTTTATATATATATATATAAAAATTGCAAAAACATTCCCCAAAAGTTTTTAGAAGTAAATATCGGTCTGCATCTTGCAACTATTTCTTACCAGCTTGCATTCTTTACACAGTACTCAAGAATCGATACTCAAGAACTGAACAAGCAAATAAAGATGATCATGAAGGAAGTAATTCCGGTGATTAAGGAACATATAGATCATGTGTGTTCCTATGAACTGTTGGCCTACATCAAACGTCTTGTGCTCAGTCTCACACGGCAGTATGACAGCAGTCAGTATGCCACCTTCTTCCACGCCCAGCTGAGCTCTGCACTGCATGATACACTCAGCAAGTTTGAAGGAAGAAAGTAAGTCATAAATTCCTATCATACAGAAGTTAATCTTTCATACATTAAATCAGTAAGTCTACTCTCCTGAAATATTTCCAATTTTTTTAGAAAAACTTGATTATCATGAAAAGTGTATGTAAATAAGCAAGTTTGATGGTCCTTTCAATGATCAATCCTATTCATACCATGGGGCGTGCTGCTAGATAACTTGTGTATTTTGTGTCTCGCAGATTAAGAATGTGTGGGGAAGACCTGTTGGTAGACATGTCCGAGGTCCTGTTCAATGAGCTGGCGTTTTTCCGACTGATGCAAGGTCTGAGCGAGAACCCTGCAACAGCGAGTCAGCAACAAGTACAGTCTTCAGGCACACAGGTAAGTAGTGAACAAGTACAGTCTTCAGGCACACAGGTAAGTAGTGAACAAGTACAGTCTTTAGGCACACAGGTAAGTAGTCCTATCCTGACAACGAGTACAGTCTTCAGACTCACAGGTCAGTAATCCTACCCTGACAATTAATACAGTCTTCAAACACACTGGTCAATAGTCCTACCCTAACAACTAGTACAGTCTTCAGACACACAGGTCAGTAATCCTACCCTGACAACTAGTATAGTCTTCAGACGTACAGGTCAGTAGTCCTACCCTGACAACTAGTATAGAGACACACAGGTCAGTAATCCTACCCTGACAACTAGTACAGTCTTCAGACACACAGGTCATTAGTCCTTCCCTGACAACTAGTACAGTCTTCAGACGCACAGGTCATTAGTCCTTCCCTGACAACTAGTACAGTCTTCAGACGCACAGGTCATTAGTCCTTCCCTGACAACTAGTACAGTCTTCAGACCCACAGGTCAGTAGTCCTACCCTGACAACTAGAATAGTCTTCAGACATACAGGTCAGTAGTCCTACCCTGACAACTAGTACAGTCTTCAGACACACAGGTCAGTAATCCTACCCTGACAACTAGTACAGTCTTCAGACACACAGGTCAGTAGTCGTTCACTGACAACTAGTACAGTCTTCAGACACACAGGTCATTAGTCCTTCCCTGACAACTAGTACAGTCTTCAGACGCACAGGTCATTAGTCCTTCCCTGACAACTAGTACAGTCTTCAGACCCACAGGTCAGTAGTCCTTCACTGACAACTAGTACAGTCTTCAGACACACAGGTCAGTAATCCTACCCTGACAACTAGTACAGTCTTCAGACGCACAGGTCATTAGTCCTTCCCTGACAACTAGTACAGTCTTCAGACGCACAGGTCATTAGTCCTTCCCTGACAACTAGTACAGTCTTCAGACACACAGGTCATTAGTCCTTCCCTGACAACTAGTACAGTCTTCAGACACACAGGTCAGTAGTCGTTCACTGACAACTAGTACAGTCTTCAGACACACAGGTCATTAGTCCTTCCCTGACAACTAGTACAGTCTTCAGACCCACAGGTCAGTAGTCCTACCCTGACAACTAGTACAGTCTTCAGACGCACAGGTCATTAGTCCTTCCCTGACAACTAGTACAGTCTTCAGACGCACAGGTCATTAGTCCTTCCCTGACAACTAGTACAGTCTTCAGACACACAGGTCATTAGTCCTTCCCTGACAACTAGTACAGTCTTCAGACCCACAGGTCAGTAGTCCTTCACTGACAACTAGTACAGTCTTCAGACACACAGGTCAATAGTCCTTCCCTGACAACTAGTACAGTCTTCAGACACACAGGTCAGTAATCCTACCCTGACAACTAGTATAGTCTTCAGACGTACAGGTCAGTAGTCCTACCCTGACAACTAGTATAGAGACACACAGGTCAGTAATCCTACCCTGACAACTAGTACAGTCTTCAGACGCACAGGTCATTAGTCCTTCCCTGACAACTAGTACAGTCTTCAGACACACAGGTCAGTAATCCTACCCTGACAACTAGTATAGTCTTCAGACATAGAGGTCAGTAGTCCTACCCTGACAACTAGTACATTCTTCAGACATACAGGTCAGTAGTCCTACCCTGACAACTAGTATAGAGACACACAGGTCAGTAATCCTACCCTGACAACTAGTACAGTCTTCAGACACACAGGTCATTAGTCCTTCCCTGACAACTAGTACAGTCTTCAGACCCACAGGTCAGTAGTCCTACCCTGACAACTAGAATAGTCTTCAGACATACAGGTCAGTAGTCCTACCCTGACAACTAGTACAGTCTTCAGACACACAGGTCAGTAATCCTACCCTGACAACTAGTATAGTCTTCAGACATACAGGTTAGTAGTCCTACCCTGACAACTAGTACAGTCTTCAGACATACAGGTCAGTAGTCCTACCCTGACAACTAGTACATTCTTCAGACATACACGTCAGTAGTCCTACCCTGACAACTAGTATAGTCTTCAGACATACAGGTCAGTAATCCTACCCTGACAACTAGTACAGTCTTCAGACACACAGGTCAGTAGTCCTACCCTGACAACTAGTATAGTCTTCAGACATACAGGTCAGTAGTCCTACCCTGACAACTAGTACAGTCTTCAGACACACAGGTCAGTAGTCCTACCCTGACAACTAGTACAGTCTTCAGACATACAGGTCAGTAGTCCTACCCTGACAACTAGTACAGTCTTCAGACACACAGGTCAGTAGTCCTACCCTGACAACTAGTACAGTCTTCAGACATACAGGTCAGTAGTCCTACCCTGACAACTAGTACAGTCTTCAGACACACAGGTCAGTAGTCCTACCCTGACAACTAGTACAGTCTTCAGACATACAGGTCAGTAGTCCTACCCTGACAACTAGTACAGTCTTCAGACACACAGGTCAGTAGTCCTACCCTGACAACTAGTACAGTCTTCAGACATACAGGTCAGTAGTCCTACCCTGACAACTAGTACAGTCTTCAGACACACAGGTCAGTAATCCTTCCCTGACAATTAGTCTTCAGAAACAAGGGCTGGTAGTCCACTCAGAAAACAAATGAAATCTAAAGATACATGACAATGTGTTATTAGTCTAATACAGACAAACAAATGCTTGATGTTTTGCCTCCATCATGAAATAAAACATATATTTAAGAGGCAAACATGTCTTTCATAGGCATTGCCTAGATATGACTGAATTAACTGAATAATTTCCTATTAAAACAGTTAAACTGTCCAGGTCGGAGGATACATTTCTCATTGCAAGAATAAATTTCACTGCAAATCTTCTTATCTTACTACCGATTGCAGACGAGGGAGGAAGCAGACCAGTCTGTGGAGGAGGAAGATACACAGACCCAGGAGTCTGACACGACCGAGAGTACAGTAACTGATGACGACGATAGTGAACAGGATCCCTCACTTCGCCTTAACGCTGCCGAAGAGGAAGAGCTTGGCAAGGTCAGGGGTCAAATACATACATTTAAGGCAACGATCATGTAACATTATAACAAGTAGAGGTTAGAAATTAAATACATACACAGAACAAGAGTTATGAATCATCCCGTCTTGAACAGGTTAGGGGTCAAATGTAAACACAAGACTGGGGTCATGCAACATGTCCACAATTAGAGGTCAGGGGTCAAATATACACAAAGGGCTGTAATCATGTAACGAATAAAGATCAGTGGTCAGATATCTCTACTACTGAGGTCTAAACTCGGGCACATTAGATGAAATAAACACTTTTTTCAGAATCTGTGACCTTACTTATTAAACATGTGATTTGTGTTAACGTTGGAGCTATCTCCCTTAAAACTCAATGATGAGAAAATGTTAAGGAGCGGAGGATATCATAATAATGTATTGCAACATGTAAAAGATTTTCCCATAATTGTTAGGAGAATGATTCAACATCTCAAAATATGGTACAGGTATGGTTTTAACTAAAGGTAAATGAAGTCAACAATGTACATATATCCCAACTCGCTGAGTAGATCTAGTAAAGAAATAATTACAATCAGCAAAATACATATATAATCAATTGCACAGAACATTTTAGACAGTTGATATCTGACTTCAGTAATGTGTCTTCAACTGATAGAATTACATAGAATTACATTTTGTAGTTGAAGGTGGTTTTTTTATCTCTTGTAGTTGAGGGATGACGAGTTTGCCAGTGAGGTACAGATTCAGGATGCTGATGACAAGGATGATGACACAGCATCTCCTTACAAGGCAGTCCAGATAGAGCTGGCTGTCAGTGAAACCAAGCCCTTCACACGGTAGGCACTATCCCACATCTTAATCACAAAATACTTGTAAATTACCAAACACTGAAGTTTCTGTGAACTATGAAAATCTTAACAGTAGGAATGTAACGCCAATATAAATGGCCGGAAATAAACAGCACAATTGTATATGTATTTTATGGCTTCAATGAGTTGACATTTTACATGATTATATTACACTGTGGTTGTACAGAATTGGAAGTGATGAGGATGATGAAGATGCGGACGAGTCACAGAGTGCTGACGACCCTTCAGAGACTGCAGTGTCACGTGACGCCATGATGGAAAAGTCACACTCCTTGGAAGATGGAGATGATCTTGAAATGCCTGAAGAGGAAACGCAAGTCAGCGATGCCAATGAAGGAGATGCTGACCAGGGTGCCAATACTGTAGGAGACAGTACTGGAGACAGAGACAGTGAGGGAGGGATCAGGATGAATGGAGAGGTGAGTAGGGATTCCAAAGGGTCAGGATGGATGGAGAGGCGAGTAGGAATTCCACGGGGTCAGGATGGACTAAGAGGTGAGTAGGAATTCCACAGGGTCTGGATGGATGGAGAGGTGAGTAGGGATTCCACGGGGTCTGGATGGACTAAGAGGTGAGAAGGAATTCCACAGGGTCTGGATGGATGGAGAGGTGAGTAGGGATCACGGGGTCAGGATGGACGGAGAGGTGAGTAGGAATTCCACAGGGTCAGGATGGACTAAGAGGTGAGTAGGAATTCCACAGGGTCTGGATGGATGGAGAGGTGAGTAGGGATTCCAGGGGGTCTGGATGGACGGAGAGGTGAGTAGGGATTCCACGGGGTCAGGATGGATGGAGAGGTGAGTAGGGATTCCACGGGGTCAGGATGGATGGAGAGGTGAGTAGGGATTCCACGGGATCAGGATGGATGGAGAGGTTGAGGAATAATGTCAGAGGAAGAGACAGGGTGAAGGGATGAACAGAAAGATTTCGGAGTAATACCAGGGGGAAGAGACAAAAAAATAAGGATGAATGAAGAAGTTGAGAGGAAATCAAGGGATGGGGATGAATGAAAAGGTTGAGGAGATACAGGGGAATGGAGAAGTTCAGGGGTTATTACACGGGAAGAGACGGGAAGATCAGTATGAATAGAGAAGATAGCGGTGACTTAAATGATAGTAGAAGGGTTAACCTTAGGGGCAGGGAGAGTCAAGTGGATTATAGACTTAATTAAGGGAAATTGAGGCAAATGGGGGTAAACGAGCAAATAAACGTGTCAGGATATGACTATATATGTGGAGGTGTCTTTTATTAAAGACTGAATCTCATTGCAGCATATAAGTATTCATTTAACTGTGGCATAATATTTGTGTACATCTTTGTATCACAGGTGTTACAAAATGGAGAAATGACCATAGATGACCTTCCAAATTCCTTGAACTTGGCACCAATGGTAGGTACTGCATATAAAATCACTGTGGTAAACTGTCAAAACTTGCATTCTGCAGCACTTGTTAAAGGCTGACTAGGTGGGATATGAAAGTTGAGATTTTTCTTAGTTGTCTACCAGGGTATGTTGCTTCTATGGCTAAAGATGTATTGATGTCGGATAATTTAAAGATGTGCTAAAATGTTTAACTCTAATAAGATTAAAAAGAAAAGCAACAAAAACGTTTAACGTTTTCTATTCCAATTCAGGTTGACATACAGAACAAGATGTCAGAGGAACAGCAAAACAACTCCAGTGTGGAGGCTGTCTTAGCCAGTATCAATGTCCCGGAGGAGTTAGCCGGAGATGGTCAGTCTCTCAAGGAACCAGGTCCCCCCACCTACCCGCCGGTCAGTCGCCAGGTGTAGCTGACTTGTGGTCAATTCGCTGTTGTGTATATTCTGTAGGGTTAACAGAACCTTGTGATACTGTATCAGTAGCGTCCTTCGTACTGAAAATATTACATGTTCATATGATATTGCTCATTGTGGGCAACTATAATCAGTGGCTGAGGATAAGAACACTGAGATATGTACACAGATACCTGGTATGTGTATCAGGCCTATAATGTTGATATATTGAGTAGAATGTTATTTTACAACAATTATTAGCGCATCGCTATCTAAATTGAACTGGCCTCATATATATGGACTAGCTTTTCATTCTTATCATTTCAGATGCATGATGCAACAGTTAAGGATATGTAGACTTTATTTAAACAGCTTGTGTCTCGTGTTATAGGCAGCAACTGTCAAGTCTTCATTTGTGATAATGACTCGGTACCAAGTGGACGGGTTTGTAGTTTTGAGTCGCGGAATCTATTGTGCCATCAAATGGAAAGTCCAAGGTGTAGGACATTCCTGGACGGCTGTGAAATTGTGTCTCATACGTATACAGGCACTGTGATTCTTATTTATCCACACAAGTTTCTTGTTCAAAATTAATGGATTTAAAAAGTGACTTTCGTATTCCAATATTAAGAGTGTGTAAAAATATTATTGATACATTGTTGAAATTGTCGATACTATACTTGTTGTGATCGTTAGTATCTGTTGAGTATGCTGTGTAGCAATTGTTTGTGAACGGTGATTTATTTGAAAGATGTCTCGTTACTTTTGTTTTCCTGTTAATTTTCACTGGGAAAATATTATTATTATGATGATTAATATTTACAAATGAAGATGACAAAAATACATACAGCATATATCATAGAATTTCTTTAAAAAAATATTTGCTCGATTCCGTTACGACAACAAAGATGTAAGCCCAGGTAATGTCAGAAGTTCAGCTGCACATTCCTACTAATTATAGCTTAGTAATAAGGTAGTGAAACAACATATACATGTATGTAACTTGTGTACAAATAAAACCCTTACATGTACATCACACGTTAGATATTGAGCCTTCATCTCGTAATGAAAATATTTCAGATCTTGTCTTTTTACTGAGGCAGGATCCTAATCTTCAGAACTCAGTTATATTGACATTTTTTCCTGAGGGCAAAGCTTGAGGGCTACAACTGTACAATTGTGTGTGCCTGTAACTTGAGTGTTTTAACATGCTCAACATGTGTAAACCAAATTATTTTGATGTAACCAAGAATCTATGCAAACATGTATTTATTTTTATCTAGTATAAGAACCTGTCATTCTAGATATTATTTTTAAAACAATCCATGCAAGTGAAGTGATCAAAATTTTCTTTCTTTAGAGATGATGTCAAGTAAAGTTTTAATGTTTTTGTGATATTTGTAATGAAATTGTAATATTATGACAGAAATCTATGTATATTTTTTACAGATTTCATTGTCATGTTTTACAACTAAGAATGTACTGATCAACTTATGATTAATAGATACAAATGGTGTGGTCTTTTGGCTGATAATTGTCCACAGGTATACACGACCAGACGTTTTAGAATGACCGACTATAAACTTCTACATACCAGATTTATGTCGGAGAGAATGTGTAGAAACTAATATCTGCACCTGGTCCAGTCACAAATGAAATTTCTCACCTGTTAGTTAGTTAGTGCATAATCACAAAGATTTATGTTTTAAAGATCTGAAATACATTAAATGAAACAAATTGTATTTAGTATCCTCAGATCTAGGGTCAAACTAGACCAAGTGATAACTGTGAGGTAGGGTAGACATTCCACAATATGATGACTGTTGTTAGTGTGTTGTCCATCTGATGTTTGTTGTACATGTGTCTTCAAAGTGCTTCGTTAAGTCCGTCCACAGACAGCCAAATTCTGCCGATAGGCTGTTTACTACACACGAATATGTGGAGATTTTTCCAATGTTGATCAGATGCCGGTACATGAAATGATGTCCACACTGCTTGGTCTGGGTGGGTGGGGAATCCTAGAATAACCTCATTTTTGTTTTAGAATTACGGAAGGAAAAAAAGTTTCAGTTCAGTTCTCAAATAGGTAACCGCATGTGATAAGTAAGTATTCCCTGTTTTCATAGAAGCTCTGTTTCTCTAGATTTCCCCCCAAGCTATTTCACAGTATGACAATGCTTTATTTTACATCTGAAACTTTCTCTAGCAATTTTCCAGAACCGTAATCTATTTGAGAACTGAAATGATATTTCTTTTTGTGTTGTGATATTTTCTGATTTGAGTGACCTAGAACTGTACTGTACTGATCTAATGACAACTGGGAATTATATAGCGATGTGCTTGCTGCTCATTTGCACAAAACTTTATAGAACTAAAGGTGTCTGTATGTACAGATAGATACTATGTGTGCTGACTGCTTTAAATCTGATTATCAACAGGCTTTCCTTCAAACTCATGGTTGTGATACATGGCTGTAACACAGAATCAGGGGAGATTACTGTGTTTTATCTCTCTACCAACATGTTTAATTTACATGTAGATTGTTTAAATTTATTACACCTGGAACAGATTTTTCATTACACCAATTGAATTGATGTCAAAATTATTTCCAGAAAAATTTTCAAGAATGAATTTTATATTTCATTTCATTTAGTAAACTCTGTATATGTGTATAAACTCATTGAGCATTGATCTGACAAGAGGTGTTAACTTATCTTTAATATTCTTCAATTTATTGCGTGTATTTTTCGGATATCTGTTTTATTTACTATCATTATGTCATCATTCTCTAGTTTTAAAGGATTGCGTTAAATTAAAAAAAAAATTATGCATTTGAAAGTTTATAGTATTATGTGAGATTCCTTATCCATTACTGATATACAACAGCAGTTATTAGGAATGTTACGTATACAGTGAAACCTGTCTTATCTGACACCCTGTGGGACGCAACAGATTAGACAGAATATCACAATATACAGGTATTATTTTGTGCCTTTTAACAGGAACATGATAACAGCATTATGTTGAAGAATTAAGCACGACATCAGATACTCAGGGGTCCGATTAGACAGGTTTTATTGTATCTATTATGTGTTTGTGCTTCTTAACATAAGATATTGCTATACCAAGTAATTTGAAGCATTTTATTTAAAAATTCAATTGTAGTTGATATGTTAGATTTTTGTTAAGTGCTGTTTGCAAGTCACAAGTTTTAGTATATCCGATCAATTGTACAACAATAAACTTTGTGTTACAGATGCATTTCACGGTATTGTTTTACTTGTTTTAATGGTCAAAATTGACAGAACGTGTTTTGGTGTGTTGTTGTTCGTCCATCTGTTACCTATCTTGAAACTTCAACAAGTTGTGTTTTCCATGAAAGGATTTAAATTCGACAATTTTTGAAAGAGTTGTCGCCCATTGTTTATATTAACACTTTCATCCTGAGTAATAATGATGTACATGGAAGGGTGTCGTAGTCAAGATGGGACTTTTAATTATATTGGCTATAGGTTTGCACTCCGTCCGTCCTTCCATCCGCGAAGTTTGTCCGGTACATATCCTCTATACTATTTCACCTGGAGTAACCAGATTTGGTATACAGGGACATCTTGGGATGGTGGAATGCAGAGTGTAGGTCACTATGACCTCACTGTGACCTATGCTTTGACCTTTGACTTTAACATTTGAAAAAGTTTGTGGAGGGCATAATTATCTTCTATTCTATTTTACTTGGAGTAACCTGATGTGGTGTACAAGGACATCTTGGGAATGGGGAGTGCCGAATGGAAGAAGTAGGTCACTGTGACCTATGACTTGACCTTAACTTTTAAAACATTTTGTACGGGGGCATATCTTCTATACTATTTCACCTAGAGTAACCATATTTTGTGTAAAAGCATGGACATCATGGGATGACAGAGTACAGAGGGTAAGAATTAGGCAACTATGACCTATGACTTGACCTTTGACCTTTACTTTTGAAAATGATTGTTTAGGGCATGTCTTCTATATTATTTCACTTGGAGTAACAAGATTTGGTGTTCAAGGACATCTTGGGATGGCAAAGTGCAAGAATTACGTCACTGTGACCTATGACTTGACCAATGACCTTTATTTTTTTTAAAGTTTGTCCGGGTCACACTTCTATACTATTTTACCTGGAGTAACCTGTTTTGGTGTTCAAGGATATCTTCGTTTGGCGGGGTGCAGAGTGCAAGATAAAGGTCACTGTGACCTTTGACCTTTACTTTTGAAAATGTTTGTCTGGCGCATTTGATTTAAAATGATGGTAAACCTGTTATGACACCAGCTCTTAATGTTCCTGTAGTAGAATAGTTATTATCATGTCCGGCGCATATCTTGTATACTATTTCACCTTGAGTAACCAGATTTGGTGTTCCATGACATCTTGGGATGGCGGAGTGCAGAGTCCAATAATTGAGTCACTTTAACCTATGACTTGACCTTTGACCTTTACTTTTGAAAGTGTTTGTCCTAAATATATCTTCTATACTATTTTACATGGAGTAACCAGATTTGGTGTTCCATGACATCTTGGGATGGCGGAGTGCAGAGTCCAATAATTGGGTCACTTTAACCTATGACTTGACCTTTGACCTTTACTTTTGAAAGTGTTTGTCCTAAATATATCTTCTATACTATTTTACATGGAGTAACCATATTTGGTGTACAAGGACATCTTGGGATGGCAGAGTGCAAGAATTACGTCACTGTGACCTATGACTTGACCTTTGACTTCACTTTTGAAAGTGTTTGTCCTAAATATATCTTCTATACTATTTTACCTGGAGTAACCTGTTTTGGTGTACAAGGACATCTTGGGGTGGCAAAGTGCAAGAATTATGTCACTGTGACCTATGACTTGACCCTTGACTTTTACTAATGAAAATGTTTGTCTGGTACATATCTTCTATACTCTTTCACCTGAAGTAACCTTTTTTGGTGTGCAAGGACATCTTAGGATGGCGGATTGCCGAGTGCCAGGAAATGTATTTTAGTCCAAATAAAACATGACTTCAAATAAACACGACACCCAGGTATAAATTGTCGATAACACTTGACATAACTATATCTTATATATTCCAGTTAGGAATTCAAATATGAAATTCAGAAATCTGTGAGGGAACACCTACAACCACAGNGTCATCCTGAAGGCTGATACACCATGGTTCACTTCCACTGGAGATATATACGGTCCTGAGGAAGTGTCCATTGTTCCCGTCAATCAGCACCACTGATTTGGTTACTTCCTCCACTACGAGAACATCTCCAGTACCGTCAAAGCAAACATCCCCGGGGTAGAACTTGGACTGCTGACCTCCACCTACTTGTGATGTAATATCACCAAGATGTTTGCATTGAAATTTCAGTTTCAGATGTTTATCCATCACAATGACCCGGGGTTGTTTTCCTGGTGCCTTACCAGCCACGTAGTCATCAAACGATACATTGTCAATATCAGTAACAGCTATATCCCCGGTCTGTCTACAGTACGTCATGTAACGGGGAATTACCGCCTCCTGTCTACAGACACCGCCCGCTCCATGCGACACTGCCCGCCCGTCACTAGTGAACATCACTATTCCATCATCCATTCCTACCACCAACATGTCTTCCTGTGTGATACACAAACTC